>NW_009709189.1:0-17642 GCF_000703405.1 Apaloderma vittatum
ATCTCTTCCCTCAAGTGAGCCCACAGCACCAGATTTTGATCTTGTGGTTTGATTTGCTTGGGCTATTTATTTAAATTAGCCAAGTGAACTTCATTTTTGATATCAGTTCTAAGAAATAATCTTATTTCATTTGGTTCCTGCCTACTGTGCCAAAGCAGATGGTTTTCATATCAGCAGAAATACTTGTTTAGAGCTATGAATGACAAAAAGTATTTTTTTTAAAACAAAAGTTTAAAAGACATTCAGAGTTCCAGGAAAGTTCCTAGTAAGTTTGCTTACTCACTTTGGAAAATAACTGAAAATTGTTGTTTTCTTAAGGACTGTCTTGTAGCAGCCTTGACCCCAGGTTGCGGCTTTGAGGACTGGCAGCCAAACCCTTAGGGCAGAGAGGAGGAGCTTGTGGAACCTGTTGATGCACTCCAAACCCTGCAAACATTTCCTTCCTTACACAGCTGTAATTACGCTTTTCGTCATTATTTACTTGCCGTAATAGAATTAATCTGAAGAAAATCACGTGGAAACTGGTTTTTGTTATCTGAAATTTTTCAAATATATTCTAATTGAAATACTGTTTCAAGACTTTTTTTTAATAGTGAAATTTAGGATTATTTATTTTAAATACTTGAATTTAGGATTATTTAAAATATTATGTACTAGAAATAAATTTCAATGTAAATGCCAGCAAATTTCCATTAGTCCATCTGGAGCAACTGAAGTGAACTTTTCAGCCATATTCTCAGTGCATGTATTTTAATTTCTTCCTCGTCTCATGCTCTCTCAGTGGTAATCAGTTATTCATAAATTTAACTTCCATCTGTCATGCCCAAATAGAATTGCGGGGAGTGCAACTTAAAAAATGCAGAAAAATAATTTTTAAATTACATATCAGCATTTTCAAAGCTTTTTTAGGAAGATAATTCCACTGCCCTTAGCCAGAGTTCGTTTCTAACTCCCTGATGTTTAAATATCTCATTCACTATATTAAAAAAATCCCATATCAAATTGTTGACATTTTCTGTTTGCTTTTGATCGTCCTCATCATCTCTCGACTAGAGCTTGCCTTGTGAGACACAAAACTTTTACTTGTTGACTTTACAGAACATGTTGTACACATGCTTTACAAATTATGATAACTAACAAAAAAAAAAGGGGGGGGGAAGGAAACTTCTTTCAAATCAGCTTACAGATTAAAATGAATGGAAAGCATCAACCACAGCATGGCCAGCTGGTCCAAAGTGGAGATTCAGCGCTGGTGCAACCCTCCTCCTGAGCTCCGTGTGCAGTGCTGGGCCCCAGCATTCAAGGAAGATGTTTATGTCCTTGAATGTATCCAGAGGAGGGCAGGAAAAGTGATGAAAAGCCTGGAAGGAATGTACTGCGAGGAGCAGCTGAGGACTCTCAGCTTGTCTGATTTGGAGAAAAGAAGACTGAGGCGTGACCTCATTGCTCTCTACAGCTCCCTGAGGAGCAGAGGTGGAGAGGAAGATGCTGAGCTCTTCTCCCTGGGACTCAGTGACAGGACTCATGGGAATGGTTCAAAGCTGCACCAGGGGAGGTTTAGACTGGACATTATGAGGCATTTCTTTACCAGGAGAGTGCTCAAACACTGGAACAGGCTTCCAAGAGAGGTGGTTGTTTGATGGCCCAAGCTTGTCAGTGTTTAAGATGCAGTTGAACAGTGCCTTAGTAACTTGCTTTAACTTTTGGTCAGCCCTGGATTGTTCAGGTAGTTGGACTAGGTGATTGCTGTATGTCCTCTTCTCTTCTCTTCTCTTCTCTTCTCTTCTCTTCTCTTCTCTTCTCTTCTCTTCTCTTCTCTTCTCTTCTCTTCTCTTCTCTTCTCTTCTCTTCTCTTCTCTTCTCTTCTCTTCTCTTCTCTTCTCTTCTCTTCTCTTCTCTTCTCTTCTCTTCTCTTCTCTTCTCTTCTCTTCTCTTCTCTTCTCTTCTCTTCTCTTCTCTTCTCTTCTCTTCTCTTCTCTTCTCTTCTCTTCTCTTCTCTTCTCTTCTCTTCTCTTCTCTTCTCTTCTCTTCTCTTCTCTTCTCTTCTCTTCTCTTCTCTTCTCTTCTCTTCTCTTCTCTTCTCTTCTCTTCTCTTCTCTTCTCTTCTCTTCTCTTCTCTTCTCTTCTCTTCTCTTCTCTTCTCTTCTCTTCTCTTCTCTTCTCTTCTCTTCTCTTCTCTTCTCTTCTCTTCTCTTCTCTTCTCTTCTCTTCTCTTCTCTTCTCTTCTCTTCTCTTCTCTTCTCTTCTCTTCTCTTCTCTTCTCTTCTCTTTAGGGAAAGCCAGATAATGATCCACGGGGTTTAATGTGCTGTACTTTCAGTAGCATGCCCCTTGCTGAGCCTGGTCCTGGGATGCACACGCTGACGTGAGATTAACAACTCCAGCAGAAAAACTGGTAGAAGCAGTGTAAAGAGAAATGTTGTTTTTTTGATATCTGCAATTCTGAATTTGTTTTCCACCTTTTTTATGTCGCATTGCAATGAAGTATTGACAAGCATCCTGTCACCAACAGAGTATATGCCACAGACATTCCTGGTTTGGAAAGAACCATGGAAAGCAATTCTTGTTGTACAAGATGTCTTTTGTCACTGGTTTTACATGAAGTTGTTGAGCTCTTGTCAATGATGTTTGTGAAGCACATAGGTACTTTAATAGACTTTGCTGAGAGGAAGTATTAATTCTGTTAACAAATCTATTCCACCATCAAATTGTAATAGGAGATTTTAAAGAAGTAAAGTAAAATGCTTTTAGTCTAAAAATAATTCTGAGGTTGACACATTTCTATTAGTGAATCAGTAATACACGATTCAATATAGCATATTTTCAGAGCAGAATAAAGAGGTGGTGTTAAGGGAGTAGCATAATTGAGATATAATTTAAGTGATAAATGACTATATGCCTAGTGGTTGTCCTTCCTATGGATTTGTCACTTGAATTCTTCAAGATGTGTTATTTTTGTAGTGCAATATGTAATGGTAGGTAAAAGCTAAGTGCATTTGTGTGTTTAAGTACAGTTTTTATTTACAGGATGTATTCATACCTTATCTTGCAATCTCAGATGACAACTGTGATTGAAGATTTTGTTGTAGTAGGCTTATTGTGGCTCTCATAAGAAACATGCTGATTTCTTTAGCACAGAAATCACATGAGTTTAGTGATATTTATGTGTTGGGTTCATAGCATCTCTACAATAGGTTAATAATTACATTCTCTGTGTTAGTTTGGACGTTTATGAACATACCAACTAAATTTACAGCAGCTTTGTTAGAAGTTGGGGAGTTTGGGTAATAAGGAGAGGCTTCAGTGCTCAAAAAATGACTAAGACTGTCCTTGCTATCTCTAGTGCAATCCAGGGAACTGGAGACTCACTTGGCTATCACGGGATACAGCTGAGGAGGGGCCCCTGTGTAGGCAGGACAGGCCTGCTTTTGGTCAGCAAAAAGAAACAAGATCCCAGGAGCTGGTGTGGTCCTTAGTTTCATAAAAAAGTCTACCAAATCTGATAACTAACATTTGCCTCATTTCCCATGAAAGGCACATTAAAATTTCCACCCCTGCATATGCTAATGAAGATTATAGAGATTATGCTAAATATGTATGACTACAGCACTCATCTCTCCACCCAAATCATACTACGTGTCATCGGTGGGGAGAGAAAGCTCATAATTTTGGGGATAAAAGGAGGGAAAAAAATGATCATTAAATTGGGAGAGAAGAAACTCAACACCTGATGGACCAGTCAATGGGCTGCGTTCTCTTCCCCAACCCCAGGCCTATGTGGGTAAGCACCAAACTTTTCACCTCCTGGTGATTGTTACCCCCGGGTTGTTGTATTATTATTTCTGCTAGTAGTATTAACCTTAATTAGTAGCGCTGTTGTGGTTAGTGAATTTATCAACAGCAATCTTGACTCTGTTCTGTCGCTCTCAATCAAGTAACTAATTTTGATTTTTGTGAGTCTGGTCAGTAAAAATACTTGCTGGGACTCTGATAGCTAGTCCTTTGCTGGGACTCTGGTAAATGAGTCAGTGATAGTCCTGCGACTCTGACCAAAAAGTATTGAAACTATTCTCCTTTTAACACGACAGAAGTGATAGACTGAAAAGAAAAGGTACAGCTCAGTGTAAGCTATCCATCAACAAATATGCAGAAGTCACTGAGAGATAATAAAACCGACGAAAATATCCCTAAGACATAAGCAATAAGAGAGGAATGACATTTAAAAAGAACCTTTGCAAGAGGGATTTCTGTTTGTGAAAATTAGACTGGGATAAAATCTGCCTGAGAATTCTGAAGGTGCCCAACTAATTTACTGGCAGGAGGTGATAAATCCTGACATAATACAGACATAGAGGCAGAGTGCTGTTTCTAAATATTTTGTTTCCAGTTTAAACTGAAAACTACTTTTTTCTTAAGCAGCTTATGAGATCACTGAAGGGAAGAACAGAAAGAACTTGCATTTAGTTGGATTTGCCAGGTAAAGTGATTGATAAGTCATACTGTAGACTGGGACCTAGTCTAAAAGGGGAGAATTGTAAGAATTTATCCTGTGTTCGAAAACCTGAGAATTAAGGGTAATGCTCTCAGAGAATGCAGAAAGGGGATAAAGGTGCCGTTAGGCCTGTTGCTGTGACAGTTAGAAGTTAATCTTTCTGTGTCAGTCTTTAATGATGACAAACAATCATAGAATCATTTAACTTGGAAAAGACCTCTAAGATCCAACCATTAACATAGCAATGCAAAATCCACCACTGAACCATATCCTACAGCACCTCATCTACGTGTCTTTTAAGTAGGTCCAGGGGTGGTGAATCCACCACTGCCCTGGGCAGCCTGTTCCAATGCCTAACAACCCTTTCACTTAAGAAGTTTTGCCCAATGTCCAATTTGAACCTCCCCTGGCACAGCTTGAGGCCATTTCCCCTTGTCCCATTGCTTGTTGCTTGGGAGAAGAGAGGGACCCCCAACCTCACTGTAACTTCCTTTCAGGTAGTTGTAGAGAGCAAGAAGGTCTCCTCTGAGCCTCCTCTTCTCCAGACTAAACAATCCCAGTTCCCTCAGCCGCTCCTCCTAGAACTTGTGTGCTCTAGACCCTTCACCAATGTTGTTGCCCTTTAGACACACTCTAGTATCTCAGTGTTTCTTCCGGAATGAGGGGCCCAAAACTGAACACAGGATTTGAGGTGCTGAGTCCAGGGACACAATCCCTTCCCTACTCCTGGCCACACCATTCCTGATCCAGGCCAGGATCTACATCCATCACGGACAATTTACTGCAGCTTCCTAAAAGAAGGAAGGCATCTGATTTCCTCTGAATATTCCAGTCACCAGCAAGCTGGTCAAGAACGAGCTGAGCTTTCTGCAGCCTGGATGATATGAGCCATCAGTTTTAAGGGGTGTCCAGATAGAGCTGCCAGAGTGGAAGATCTGGGACCATCGCTACTCTAGACCATCTGGCTAAAATAGCCTGCAGTGTGTTTTTTGGAAGCAGGGTAACTCCTGCTGTGGTATAACTTCCCTTTGACCTGCCTGGGTGTGTTGCACAGGGCTGCTGTAGTAGAAGGATGCACCTGTAGTGACGGAGAAGATTCTGGACTCTTGGAAAACGGCAATAATTTTCGCCTTGGCCATGTGGGCACACTGCTGGCTCATGTTCAGCCGGCTGCCCACCAGCACCTCCAGGTCCTGTTCCCCCAGGCAGCTCTCCAGCCACTCTTCCCCAAGCCTGCAGTGTTGGATGGGGTTGTTGTGACCCAAATGCAGGACCTGGCACTGGGCCTTGTTGGATCTCATCTCTCTAATGCTAGATAATGTATGCACAAAGAAAAATATCTTTTTTTTTAAGCTTTCTGCTTATTTTCTTTCTTAAGACTCATCTAAAAAATGAAATAGTCTTTTGTCTGTGATCTTGTCTGCAATTAAAATACTCTATTAAACTTCCTATCATGCATTTCATCTGTTGCTTTATATAATGCCACAATTGCTTCAGATGTTATTTTGTGCCACACTGACATAAGGATTTATTAAAAATTATTCTAGTTAAAATAGGCAAATTATTAGAAAAAATATACACTCTTTAAAGCATAGATTTGAATTTGTACTGTCTGAAGGGATTACAGAAAATGAATTGTGCATATTGTTTTATCTTAAATTATTTTATGATATCTCTACAATTTTAGTTTTCTGTGGCACAATATGTGATAAGGATTGCAGAAGCTACTTTTGGTCATGTTTAAGTTTGACAGCTGATGGGTGTATGATTGGAATTTTTGTAGTCTTACATAGATTTAAGATTTACTTTTTCTGACTAAAGCACATTAAGTGAATATTCTGTTGAAATAACTTGTAGAGAAATAATTAACAGTGCTGACATTTAAGTTGTCATTCAGGGTTTCAGAGTTAGCAATTGAGGAGATGACATGGGAGTTCACATTACTCGCTTGCATAAGAATGTATTCATATAGAATGCAACGCTATGTTGGTTATATTAGGATGGTATTTTCAGGTTATGCTTGGATGACCTAGCTAATTTTAATTCTTTTATCCTTGGGTTCACCACTTAGTTTTTTAATGATCTGAATGCCGTTATTTTTAGAATTGGTATTGGGGTACAGTGGTAGAGCAATTAAAATGTTACATTTTGCCTTCTACAGAAGTTCATTAATTATGAGGCCTGAGCTATTTGGTTTGTCTGGCAAAGTTAAGTCCCCATTTCACTTCGTTGCAGAGGGGTACTTGGTCAGTCAGGTTAGGGACTCAAATGCAGGCAGATATGATACTGTCTGTTACTCTTGTTCTTTTCCCTAGAAACAGAAAATTGCTTTCTAACAATCCAACATCTAAATTCAACCTTCTGACCTTGAGGGACCTTATTCTTTTTGGAGTGCAAATAACAGTAACACAACATTCTCTTACCTTCTTTGCCTGCTGCAGGCTCTTGGTGGTTTACACGCTCAAGGCTGAGTTTGGGCTCTGCAAACACTGCACCTACTTGAACATCAAGTTCTCCTTAAGAGTTGGCAGTTCACAGTGGTGGAAGTTTGATTAGTATGAGCGCTCTTCGCAGGACCAGTTGCAATATACAGCAGCAACAGCAGCAAAAAAACCTTTGCTTCAGCTTGCTGGAAAAAGCAAAGACAAGCAAAGCTTTCCTACGGGATTTGAGCTGACAAAAGTATGCTACGTTTTCTAAAACCTGAAGATGAGGGTTGGAGTGCTCTCCCACTCTTCAGCAGAGGAATCAGATACCTTATGAGGATGGAGCCTCAATCCTTGACTTTCCTTCCCAACCTGGACTTCACCATGTCACAAAATCACATTACAGCTGCTAATTGTTGAACTGTAAGCATTACACTGTTATCTGAAAGACTAACTGATGAGATATAAGCCACAGTCAGTGAGATATAAGCCACAATGCTGAATTTAAAAAACTACAACCACTGATTAGTTACCTTTTCTGCTGCCCTTCCTAGGAAACAGTAAATATATCTGGTTTTATATTGTGTGCATGCTGTAGAAGCTGATACCGTTACTGTAAAACAGTGACAAGAAAGTAGGAGAGAAGTCAGCCCTGGCTTTATTTCTGTCTCTGGCCTTTGAGCGAAGGGATTTATTTTCTACTTTCTTCTCCCTATCTGAAACACAAGACTTGAGAAAGAAGATGATCCTGTAGCAGCCCTCACAGACATCAGTATGGTGTGTGAAAAACACCAGGATTAAGGGAAGAGCTGAAATAGTTTGAGGAAGGACGAAGTAGGTGAAAGAATAAGGGGAATGAGAGCCACACTGGTGCAGACAGGGTACATATAGAGCTCACTTATGAAGGGAGTTGGGAGAACAGTAGCTTGCTATAAGGTTAGAGAAACGTCCTCAGCAAGTTTGCAATGATACAAAACTGGGAGGACTGGCTGATACATCAGAAGGCTGTGCTGCCATCAAGTGTGGCCTGGACAGGCTGGAGAGCTGGGCAGGGAGAAACCTAATGAAATTCAGTAAGGGCAAATGTCAAGTACTGCATGTGGGGAAGAACAACCCCGTGTATGAGTACAGGTTAGGGGCTGACCTGCTGGAGAGCAGCTCTAGGGAGAAGGACCTGGGAGTCCTGGTGGACAACAGGCTGATGATGAGCCGACAGTGTGCCTTCGCAGCCAAGAAAGCCAGTGGGATCCTGGGGTGCATGAAGAAGGGTGCGGCCAGCAGGTCAAGGGAGGTTCTCCTCTCCCTCTACTCTGCGCTGGTGAGGCCTCAGCTGGAGTCCTGTGTCCAGTTCTGGGCTCCCCAGTTCAAGGACAAGGAACTACTGGAGAGAGTCCAGTGCAGGGCCGTTAAGATGATGAGGGGATTGGAAAATCTACCATATGAGGAAAAGCTGAAAGAGCTGGGTCTGTTATCCTGAAGAAGAGGAGGCTCATGGGCGGATCTCATCTAAAAGATGGGTGTCAGGAGGATGGGGCCAGACTCTTCTCAATGGTGTCCAGTGACAGGAAAAGGAGCAATGGTCACAAACAGGAAAACAGGAGGTTCAAGCTAAACATTAGGAAATACTTCTTTACTGTGAGGTAACAGAGCACTGGAATAGGCTGCCCAGAGAGATTGTGAAGTCTCTGTCTCCAGAGACATTCAAAATCTCCTGGAGGTGTTCCTGGAGGTGTTCCTGGGTGATCTTGCTCTGGCAGGAGGGATGGACCAGATGATCTTCAGAGGTCCTTTCGAACCCCTAACATTCTGTGATTCTGTGATTCTGTGAATGAGATTCTACCAGTATGGACCAAAATCACCTTTGTATATTTTGGGCTATTTGGGATGCTATTTGGTAGCTATACATGCACCTGTGCTGGGCAGAGAAACATTCAAAAGCCAAAATGTATCCATAATACAAAGTTTATTCTTTTTGGTCCACTTTTATGATATACCTGTGTTATGTAATGGTCAAGTCCATTGTGCAAGCAAACACACTGCCCTTCATGGCTCCATTGCTGCTGGAGCAGGAAAGGATTATAAGTCAGCTGAAACAGAGGACTGAACAAATATGAAATGGGGAATCAATCCTCCTTTCAGGGTTTTACAGTAGGTATGAAGGAGAAAGTTTGAAAGGTGAATATAGTTTTATTTCCAGCACTTTATTAACTTCTCTCATAATGTTCCATTAAAAAGAGATTTACTGTGGACATAGGTCTGCAGAGATCTTGGTTCAGGAAGAACCTATCTGTTTTCCAAATAACGAAATAGTATAGTTATTTAGTAACATGAGAGCCACCATGGAATTACTCTGTAGTGATCCTTCAGCAATCTTGAATATTCCTCTGCCTTAAAACAAATCCAGCTCCATCTCTTTAAATTCTTCCATATCAGTCCTTCACAGCTATCTCATACATTCTTGTTTAGTAACATTCAGATAAAAAATTGCCTTTGACTACAAATGCTGTATTCTGCATCCTCTACCATCTCAGGAAAGGCTCCACTTTTTTTCCATTTCTGGTGCCACTTACTTCTCAAATCCAACGGTAGTGTAATTAAGTTATTGATTTCAAGGGTTGTCTAATCATACACTGTAAGCACAGGGGTTTGCATATCAGATCAGTGCCCAAAATGTTCTTGTTTAGGCTCTTGTTCTAAGCGTTTTCATATTCCTGACAAATATGATTGCTGCAATCCATGACTGAGTGAATATACTTTTCTTTATGAATAGCTTGTTGATGTCCTAGGATCCTCTGGGACAAAGGCAGCTGCATACATATAAGGTGATATTAGTATTCTCCATCTTATCAGAAAAAGTCCACAGCTGGGGAAATATTAAAGCAATATTTTCAGCTCTCTACATTCCCAGTAGTTTAAATTGAAAAACCAAATATAAAATTGCTGACTAAAAATAGCTTTCCCCCCTTGATTCATAGTACTGTAAAGAACCTCCTTCATTACCTACTTCTCTTAAGGCCATAATGATCTTTAAAGGCCAATTCTAATGATCTTTATATCCAGGCTAGATTTTATTGACTGAAATAGTGTCACTTTTCTGGAGTTTTTCTCCAATAGGCAGAGAGCTCACTGGAGTAAAATTTTTTTTGGCCTTTGTCCAAGATTTTCTTTCACTTAGCTTCACTTCTCCAACCCCAGAACTTTCCTCTTCCTGCATAATGTCCAGACCAGTGAGATGGGGTCAGCCACAAGTACATTTCAGCAATTTTCATTCCATGTTTCATGCCAAAACCATGCACTTGCGTCAGCGGAAATATTCAGTAGGATAACTGATCACTTGAAGTATTAGAGGATGCTTGAAAACAGTCAGTCTGTGTGGATTTTAGGAGTTCTTATATATGATTACTGAAAAAAAAAACCAAAAAACCTATGAACGCCAAATTTATATAGTCATAACTTTCAGCAAATAGAGGAGTATGATGCTCTAAACTCATGAGTTCTAGACTCAACTCTGACCTTTGCTGTAGGTTTCATATGCTTTTTAGCAAATTATTTGGATTAATTTCCAGATATGGAAAATTGATATAACATTAATTATATTCTTATTTGTCTATCTATCCTTTATTTTTGCCTGTTGCAGCAATGACCATTTCCTATTTATTGTACATGCAATATTTAGGAAACAGGCTTCTGGCTTCCTTAGCAAGTCCTCCCATAACATCCAATAATTCCCTTGGCTGGGATTCAGTAACTTGGTGGCCATTACATTAATTATTCATATACATTCTTCATTCACATATTGTTCTTCTCACTCACTTCAGCAAAAGTAATTTAATGAAATTTCATATTGCATGGTAGAGATAAATCGAAACCAAACTAACATTTCTGTTACTGTGCTGTAATGAAAAGGCATTCTTACATTCTCATCCTATTTTCCAGTGCAGCTCAACACATTTCATGGATCATTTTACAAAATGACTGTTAGAGGTGTATTGAAATCAGAGGGGTTGCATTCAGGTTATCAGAATCAGTGGAATATTTGCAATTTTGATGTTGCCTTTAAGCATTACCACATTTGGAAATCAGGTTTTTAATACGCTTTTAAATTTATTTATTTAAATAACAGTTTATTTCTGTTTTGCAGTTTAGTATCTTTGTGCTAAAAAGCAGCCAGTTTTGGCCATTTAAGATTAAGCTGCTTTGATGGTTCTTGTTATAGAGTGCAAAGGGGTTTTCCCACAGAGTTTTCTGCTGGAAAAATTCCACAGATCAAAGCTGATAAAGATTTTTTTGTGTGTGTTCTCTTTGCATTTTTTTCAAACCTGGGGAAAAACTGCTTGTGTTCTTTTGAGGTGTTGAATTCTTTCTCAGTGCATAGAGAGTAACCATATCTGCAAATTTACAGAGTGCTTTCTAAAAAGATTCACAACATTACTCTCCTTTCCTTAAGCTTTGGGAAGTGACTGTTACTCTTTTTTTTTTTAAGAGCACTCCCAAGCCACATGGCTAGTCATCTGTTACTGCCACATGGAGCCAAATCTGTGAACACTTCTGTTTCTGTTTCTGCCTCCTGCATCTTTTCAGGGTCTAGTAGGTTATTTTTCATAGTTATAAAACTTGACATGTGGTGTTGTACAAATGATGGATTTGGAGATATCTTCTATCACTTTTAGTGTGTACTCAGGCTTGTAATTCTGCATCATTCTCACTGTCGGGAAAGCCAGTTACTCTTGGTATGTGTATAGTTTGTGTAACATACAGTGTGTATAGTTGGTGTAACATAGAGTAAAGCAGCCTAAGGTGAAAGCTTTAAATGAAGAAGAGCATTTTACTCAACTGTGTTTGAAAAAATGACAAAAGGAATCGCTACTGGTCAATTGATAATACATTATTTCCTTATTAAGCAGTTCCCTACTACAACTCCCTTTGTGTTATCTTTCATTTTGCACATAGAACCAATTTAAGTATTGGCTCCAGTAAAGACAGATTGCCTGTTGCTACTAAGGATTTTTCTCAGGCCTTATCATCCTTTGTACCTCAATAATCTCTTTCAATGAAATACATGAAAAAATAATTTTGTAGCTCTTTAACTTACACAAGGCCAAGCATAGATGATAAAACCATTCTGTAGTTCTTTGGAGCTAATTGTGTGAGCATTTTTTATTTCAGTCAAGTCAGGTTCAATTGCTTTGTCTTTATTTCATTAAATATCTTTTCTTTAGCAGTACATTCTGGGTGCCAAGTTATGTTCTAGCACCTGGTTAATAGTATATCAGTTGTTTCAGAGTAATTTCACATTTTTGTGGTTTTGATATGCAACAAATGGGAAATAACTAAAGCTGTTTTAATCATCAATTAAAGAAGCTTTTGCTAAGAGATTCATCTCATGGAAATTTTATCATTTAAGAAGACGAATCATAGAATCATAGAATAGTTTGAGCTGGAAGGGACCTTTAAAGGTCACTCAGTCCAACGGCACTGCAATGAGCAGCGACATTTTCAACGAGATGAAAATGAAGATGAAGAACAAAGGAGGAAAAAAAGAAATTGCAGTGTTAATAAGATTACTGTATATTCCATTATTTTTCCACTGCCTTTTCGAACACAAGATAAATGATAAACAGGAAGTAAAGAAGAACACAGACAAACTAAGTGCATTTTTTTCACTTACATTATATAAATTTTTTAGTATATATATATTGCAAATAGATATATTTGGTACCTATGTATGTTTAAGGTACTTGTAAAGCTACAATTAACAAAAATACCTAGATGTCCTTTAGGTATGCAAAAGAATTTTCAAAATCTGGCTAAAAATAATACCTGTTTAAAATTATTCCAGGTCAAGTAAAATTAATCAAACTTTTGAGACCGTAAAGGTCTATGTAGTAGTTGTCTATAGCTGAAGTTTCTTTTTGTCCCTTGACAGTCCAGGAGAAGAAACAAGCATTTCTAGGCCCAATTCATCTCTTCTTAATGCATATATCAAAATGAGTTGAAGAAACTTGTCTTTAGAATCCCTATTTCTGTCCAATAACTCTAAAGGGAAGCTAGGATGCCTAATTCACATATAAAACTGTATATTATATGTCTAAAGCTAAGTGAACTGGATCTTAAACTCAGGAAACACTTTTCACATCAATGCGATACTTTCTACTGTCTAAAATAATTAGAATAGCAGCAAATACTGCACAGGCAGTTTGAATAGATAGTTCTATTACTTAATGTGACATTCACTTCTTCAAAAATGCTGCTGCTAATGAAATGATATAGGGAAGCTTGTCAAAACAACATCTCCGGAAGCGAAAAATGTAATTTTATAGAATTTTGATTCCTCGACTTGCTGTGGTTTAGTTGTTTGGGTTTTTTTTAAGACTGTTTTTGGAGTACAGTTTTGAACACAGTGGAACAGGACGCGATAAGTACTTAAGCCCAGCTTGAAAAGTACCCTTGTGATATTGCCAAAAGTAAGTTATTCAAGTATTATTTAACTGGTTTAACTGTAGAGGATTGTAACCTCTCAGAGTACCCCAAAGCCAGATGGTTATTGACATTTTACTTCTACATATTTCATTTTGAGATATAGGACTTTTTATTGGAGTGTTTCTAAACAGCAGGTTTCCCCACTTAGAATGAAGCAGGGTTCTCCACTTAGAAGTGTATTTTTAGATGCATTACACATAACTAACTGTGATTAAGAAGATAGTACTACAATTAGTGTTGTGTGACTTTGGGGGTATTTTTATATTCTATCACTTTCACACTCTTTTCTGATGCTTTCAAAAATTGTTGCTAGTTAGATGTGGAGTGTTTGGCAAACTTGGTGTGGGTTAATTGGATGGTATAGATCATATTAAGACATCAGTGTTTCTAAAATACTGTTTATCCCCAGAGAACAGTGGCTTGTGAGTGGGACAGTGAGCTCTTACCTGCTGAAAATTTTTGTTCGCTCTAAGGCATGCATTCTCTTTAAGTAAAAATAACACCTTTTTTATCCATTATACTTCATTTTGAAAGCTGAAAGTTTCTTTATAATCTTCTAGTGAAAGAAGATACTGAAACAACCCCATCAGAGAGTTTTGCAGTTCATTATTCTGTGTTTGAATTTACTTGTGAATTTTCAGGAAAAATTTTACCAGCGGGTCATTGAGTCACTCGCTTTCTGTTGCATTCTTGGCAGATCTTTTGCCAAGGGTGAAGTCATACCAATAATCAGTAGCTTACAAATTTCTGTTCTAATCATAGGTTCCTTTTCAAGAATCCATAAGATTACCTGTGAGTGTTTTGCTAACAACTTGAACAACCATTATCTTCTAAAATATTAAGGATTAGTTTTTACTTCTGGCACAAAGTTAATGTAAGTATATGCTGCTATCAGATGATTATTCCTCTGTGACTGCCATGGTTATTGAAATCTAAGGAGCCTTGTGTTATTTTTTGAGGGTTTGTAACTATGGATAATGCACTGGTATGTGGCACTAAATGATTACTTTCTCATCTGGATGGGTTCCTCTGATTATTTTCCTTCCTTGTTTCATATATGCTAGCAGATCTTTCAGTGACCTTATGATGTCTACTGTGATGCCAAACATCAGTGTTTAGGCAAAAAATCCCTACTTTTTTTTTTTTTTCCTCTTTCTCCTCAGCAAAGAGAACCAACTGATTTTTGCTCTTTTGGAAATGGGATAAAAAGATCACTGTGGCTTTCTGATTTATGGCTGCTACGGCTCCATGTCTTACCCCAGTGTTCCAGGATGCTATGGCTCCCTCAAAGCTTATGCACCAGCCTTCCATTCCTTTTCCTTTTCCATCCAGAAAGACTTACTGTGCTTTATAACACGTTTTCCTTGAGGCAAGGGTGTCAAAAAGAGAAGAGAAAGTGAAATATCTTCTGTACAGTAAGTTTTAACTTGTATTGTATATGTAATACTTTTTGATATTTTTTCCTGAGATTTTTTTTCACCTAATGACTGACTTACATCAATTTCATTTTTATTATTTCTTTTCTTCATCTTTTTTTCACCCTGTCCGCTCCATGCTCTACTTATTTGCATCGTAGCGAATTCTACAGGATACACACAGGATTTGAAGCCTTGTTTATTAGACATTATACAGAGATCCCTGCTCTAAAACGTTAAACCAAGAAACAGAGAAAACAGAACCAGAAAGCATAGACTTTATTCCTAGTTCAAAAATTTCAGATTTTTTTTTACTTTGCTTGTCTATGACAAATATCTTTGACAAATATCTTTGTCTATGACAAATATACATTAAAAATGTATAATTTTTTAGCAGACTGTTTAACTTGACCATCTTCATTTGTCAGTTACCATTAAATATCTTTTGCTTCAATAATAATACTTCCTGTAAGTGTCAAGGGTTAGGGCCAGGCTGGCCACTGAATGCTGACAGATGCTTTCTAATCTCTCTCCCTCCCCAAAAGGGAAAGAAAAGGGAGTGAGGCAGAGAGACTTACGGATTAGAAAAGAAAAGTAAAACAGCTTTAATAAAACAGTATTACTGAGGAGAAAAATAAATAATGAACTTCACACAAATATATACAAAACCAATATTGAACCCGATATCCCCCACCAATAGCAATCCCCACTGATGCTGCAGAGCAGGCGGCACCGGGGAAGCCCCAGGCTCAGCAGCAGAGGGGAACTGGACATGGGAGCTGGATTTGGGAACTCAGGATCACGATCACAGGCAGAAGATCAGAGTCCTCCTCAGACGTCAGCCATTGAAGAAGAGCTTAACTCCCATGATCCCTCAGTTTTTTACTTAATATGATATATATGGAATGGAATATCCTTGCTGACCACTTGTCCTGTCTGTCACTGGACGTTTGACTTTTCACTTCCTTATGACCCCTTTTACTTCCCAGCACCCCCAGTGTGGCACACAAGATCCAGCAGTGACCTTGGTCCTGTAGGAGCAAGTATAAGCAAGAGCCTTTCTGCATCCCAATCCCTGGCAATAGCTGTAAACACCAGGTGTTATCACTTCTAGGAGCAGACACTGTCTGCAAAAACATGCTGCTGACTTCAGAAAGTGCCGCCTCTCAGAAGAGACTGAGCTGAAAGGTAAAATCACTGAACAGAATTGGTTCTGTTTAGCTCAAACCAGGACAGTAAGCTCTGAATTTTCTTAAGACTTTCTTAAATGAGAAAGCAAAGCTTTTAAGAGAGCAGAATTTTTATTTCCTTTAACAGTCTGTTATCTTTCCTTACAATAATGTCTTCTAATGTGTTTCAAGATGACTGATTCTCGTAATTCTATGGAGGATTTTGGTTTCCAGAGCTACATAGTGTTTCTGTAGAAACACTGTGCTTTTATTTCAGTCCTTTGTGATACTACGTTTTCTGTAAGACCGAACTGCTATTTTTTTTCCCCGAGAATGAGGCATTCAGCATGTTTTACTATCTCTTAATTCATGAATGCAGCACTGTTAGAGAAACTAGCTGGTTTTTCATTGCTGTTCTGTCATAGAATCACAGAATCATTTAGGTTGCAAAGCACCTCTTTAGACCATGAAGTCCTGTTCAAGCAGGGTGAACAAGAGCAGATGGAATTTCATTTACAATTTCATTCACAATTTAATTTGTGCCCTCTCAGTGAGCACTGCTGTGAAGAACTGGTTGCCTCTTCTTCATTCCCTTCCAACAGGTATTTATACACATTGATGAGATCTCCCTGAGGCATCTTTTTTTTCCAAGGTGAACTGTCCCTTCTTTCTCAGCCTCCTCTGGTATGAAACAAGTTCCAGTCATTTTCATGGCCCTTCTCTGGACTCACTCCAGTAAGTTCATATCTGTCTTGTACTGGGGAACACTGAACTCAGTAATCCAGATGTGGTCTCACCAGACCTGAGCAGACCCTCAGCTTGCTGGCAGCACTCTTTCTAATACTTCCCAAGAAGCTGATGAGCTTTTCTGGCATGACAGCACATTTCCTGGCCATGGTCAGCATTGTTTTCCACCAACATGCCCGGGGGTCCTTGTCTGCCAAGCTGCTTTTCAGTCAATCAGCCCCCAGCATGTACTGGTGCCTGGCATTATTCCTCCCCAGTGCCAGGACTTTGCCTTTCCCTCTTCTGAACTTCATGAAGTTATTCTCATCTGATGTCTCCAACCTGTCCTGGTTCATCTCAGTGACAGCACACCAATCTGGTCTATCAGCCACTCTTCCCATTTTTGTATTATTACTTGTTCAAGGTGCACTCTGTCCTATCATCCAGACCATTAATGAAGAGGTCTAGTATCAACTTCTAGAGCACACTAGTGACTTGTTCCAACCAGACTATTTGCAGCTGATCACAATTCTCTGGACCTGGCTGTTGAGCCAGTTTTCAATCTATCTTGCTGTCCACTTGTCTAACCTGTACTTTTTCAGCTTGCGGATAATCACAGAATAACAGAATGTCAGGGGTTGGAAAGGACCTCAAAAGATCATCTAGTCCAGCCCCCCTGCCAGAGCAGGATCACCTACAGTAGATCGCACAGGAATGCGTCCCGGTGGGTTTTGAAGGTCTCCAAAGAAGGAGACTCCACAACCTCTCTAGGCAGCTTGTTCCAGTGCTCTGTCACCCTCACAGTGACAAAGTTTTTCCTAATATTTTTGTGGAACCTCCTATGTTCCAGCTTGTACCCATTGCCGTTTATCCTGTCATTGGATGTCGCTGAAAAGAGCCTCACTCCATCCTCCTGACACTCCCCCTTGACATG
>NW_009709190.1:0-646 GCF_000703405.1 Apaloderma vittatum
CATCGGCTCTGTCCTGGTGACCGTCGCTGCGATGACCCTCATCGTTGTCATCATCGTCCTCAACACCGCGCACAAGTGACCGCTGCGCAGCCACCGACCGGCTTACTGCTGCCCCGTGTGGGCTTCTCCTTCCCCCGCCTCCTCCTCCCCACTAAATGTCCCAGCTTTGGGTGCGTGACATATTGGCCACTCCACTGCTGCCGCAAATAAAGCTCGTCCTGCCCAAGCCCTGGCCTGTCGCTTTATTCAGAGCAGGGGAGAAGAGGGTCCCTGTGCATCTTGGGGCCAGCCGCCTCCTCCTCCCTGGCTCTGCCTGCATCACCACGGTGGTGCAGAGCGCTTCCAGACTGGACCCCTGAGAAGTTTCCTCCTAAAATTTTAGACATGGCAGAAAAAGGAAAGGAAAAAAACATCAGCAGTGTTTCTCTGGCTCTGCCCAGCCCATCCCACCGCGCAGCCCCATCCTCTCCCACTTCAGGGAACCCCGGAGCTCTTCCACGTTTTAGTATGAAGTTCCCTTTTAATACATCCAGGTACCCAAACATGCTGTGAACGAGGGGTCCCCTCAGCCAAGACACCCTGGAGGGACTGGGCTGAAGGTGTTGGGGTGAGCCCATGCAGCCTGGCACCAAGCCTCAATCCTGTA
>NW_009709191.1:0-211 GCF_000703405.1 Apaloderma vittatum
AGGACGGAGCTGGTCCGAGAAGACCTCACCAACGGGAACCTGGACCTTCGCATCGCTGTGGTGAGACCTTCTGACGACAGCGAGTACGTCTGCACCGTGAAGGACGGCGACACCTACGCAGAAGCCACGGTGGAGCTGGAATTGGCAGGGTGGGGCCACGAGTTGGGCCACGTGTGCTCCTAGACCTCGGTGTCACTCTTCTGGCTGCCGG
>NW_009709191.1:612-914 GCF_000703405.1 Apaloderma vittatum
GCTGCGTGGGCCGGCAGCAGGCCACTTCCCGCCATGTCGCAGGTGCGAGGGCGAGGCTAAATTTTCTGCCCTTTTGCTCTTGTTGTCCACTTTTCCCCCACTTTTCCCCCTTTGTTCTCCCTTTTTTTCTTTACCCCTTTTCTTCTTCCTTTTTTCACCCTTTTTCCTCCTTTTTTTTCCTTTCTACCCCATTCTTTTCCCTTTTCCCCTTTTTCCTTTCCCCCCTTTTTCCACTTTTCCCCTTGTTTTTGCCTCTTTTTTCCCCTTTCCCAGCCATCTTCTTCCATGACTCCCAGCCCTGG
>NW_009709192.1:0-812 GCF_000703405.1 Apaloderma vittatum
CGGGCTCCAACCAGCCCGGCCGGGACTGATTTCCCCAGAGGAGCCCATTCCCACCGTCCCTTCCCCAAAGCAAGGGCAGCGAGGGGAGAACAGCCCCAAAACCAGAGGAGGAGCTGGGAGATGCCTCGTGGAGCAGGATCTGCTGGAGGGGGGACCCCGCAGGCTGTCCCCACACTCCCCCGTCTTCACTCCCACCTTGTTCTCCCCCATCGCCTTCTGCATCTCTTCGAAGGTGGTGAAGAACTCCCCGATGAAGTCGTGTTTGCCCCGCGAGTCATAGTCCCACACCACACACTGCACGGGGGGCACAGCTCAGCCCCTGGCTGGGGGCAGGGGGGCTGCACCCCTAAACAGCACCCAACCACGGCACTGTCCCCATGGGGAAACTCGGGGACGCGTGTGTCCAGTGCAGGGATGGGGGCTCCCCATTGCCCTTCCTCACTCACCCTCAGCTTCCTCTTCTCCTCGCAGCTGCAGAGGGAGTTGAGGGAGACCTTGAAGGGCTCCCAGATGGGGCTCAGGTTGTTCTTCACCACCTGCAGGATGAGGCGCTCAGCAGGGCTGGGCACGGGCCAGGGTCCAGCCGAGGGCTGGGTCTTGCCAGGGCGCTCACCTCGGTGCGGTACACCAGCTGCTCGCTGCGGTCGTCGTCGATGCGGTAGATCTCCAGGAAAGGGTCTGACTTGCTGAAGAGGTCCTGGAGGAGGGACGATGGGGCTCAGCACCCTCCACCTTGCTTTCCCCGGCTCCCTCGCCCGTGGGACTCGGCTCACCTTGTCATCCAGCTTCTTGGCTCGGAAGGCGAGCTCCAC
>NW_009709193.1:0-683 GCF_000703405.1 Apaloderma vittatum
GAATGCACAGAACTCTTTAAGATACTTTCTCAAATCAAAGGTACAAGAAAGTCACCCAAGCAAAAGACTTTAAACCCCAGAGAAACCCAGCCTGGACAGAACTGACATTGCAGAGATTTTGAGATTAAAATAGAACTGGTCCTAAAAAGGTTTTGGAAAAGCTACAAGCAGTTTTGCACAGGCCAAACGTTACAATATCTGGACTAATCTACAGTATCCTTTATGATACAGAAAACTCTAATTCATAGTTCATGAGAGATCTAAAATAAATAAAACCCCCGGACACCCCTGTGCACCATTACTGATGAGTGGGGGGGGGTGTATCAGGGAGCTTTTTCCTAGAAAACAAATTGCCATTTTTAAGTTCATTTTATGTATCTGGGGGGAAAAAAAAGAAAGAACTTTGGACAGTCCGTTACCAAACTGCACTGCCCGGGGGTTCAGGGCCACCAGCACAGCCGGGCAGGCACGGCCGCTGTTCTGGGGTCCCGAAGGGCCACGGCTTGGGACAGGACCGAGACAGGGCAAAAGCAGCCAAGAAGGACACAATTTCACAGCAGAGACCATCAGTCCTTAAAATAAAATCCAAAATCCCTCTTTACATAAGGCACACAAGGCTTAAATCCCGAACTTCTGCCTCACAGCAAGGCCTTTGAGCAAAACCGCCAGGAGTGAAGAATCCC
>NW_009709194.1:0-410 GCF_000703405.1 Apaloderma vittatum
CATACCCATGAGCTCCACTCATAGAAATCTGGGGAGGCACAAGTTCCCTTGGAGTGAAATTCTTTGGTCCTGTGGTTTACACTAGCTCAGGAAAGAATCCTGAGGAACTACACTGGAGGGAAACTATTTACTTAAAGAGATGCTATGCAAGAATCAAGTGTGACACAGTGTTGGACGCACTTTTACAGAGTTGAAATGTGAGACAGAGCAGGTTCATTCATCTGGTGAAATGAAGTAACTGCAGACATTTATTTAGGAACAGAGCAACAACAGGTAATCCTGGAAATAATACAGATGATAATGATAAAGAAAGTAGAGTCCTGCAAAGAGAAAACATGGGAATCATTTGTGATGACTAAAAATAAGTCTGTTCTTAATGAGAAATACCCTTAAAATTGCTTTCCTAATGC
>NW_009709195.1:0-494 GCF_000703405.1 Apaloderma vittatum
GCGCCTGGGCTCTCGCCCAGCCAGAGCCCTCGGCACTGCTCCTCTCCCCGTCTGTGCAGAAGGAGCGTGTCACAGGGCAGGGAGAAGAGCGGGCAGGTTTCTGCCCCAACTCACCCACGGCATCGTCCTCGGTGTCAATGTCAGGAACACACCGAGGGAAGAATCTGCTGACTGCGAGGGGACGGGAGAGAGAATCGGGCATGGGCTGCGCTCTCGCCACACTGCCCAGGTGGGTTTTCCCAGGGCAGGGATGTGAGAACTCATCTTCAGGATGGTCCAAGGGGTCCTTGGCCACATCCAGCTGAGAAGCTGGACCACCGCTGATGGTTCGCTCATCAGCTGATAAGCAAGAAGAGACGAGAGGTCACCTTGCCTGTTGGGGTGCCGAGGGGCGGAGAAAGACATCCCGAGCTGCCCCTCGAGGGACCAGGGGCGCTGATGGCTGGCAGCTCTGCAAGCCCTCTGCCCGTGCGATCCCCCGACCGAGGCCCCCG
>NW_009709196.1:0-210 GCF_000703405.1 Apaloderma vittatum
GACAAGAAAGAGGAGGAAGAATTAAAATCAATGATCATCATCGCTAACCTGCTTACAGCCCGTGCTGTTTGCTCATTGACTGGCAAAACGTTCGAATACGAGCATGGACGTGAGCATCATCTTCCCCGACGCGCACTGGAAAAGCCGCCCCGGTTCAGAGCAGGCAGCCAGGCCGGGGGCTCAGACCAAGACAGGCAAGCCCCATCACCG
>NW_009709196.1:265-511 GCF_000703405.1 Apaloderma vittatum
CCACCAGCGCACCCCGAACACAACCTGGCTCCTAAGGACCATGGGCCCCTTCCTCAGCTTCCTCTGCCAGAGCAGAGCCCACGGACAGCTCGTGGCTCAGAGCGGGATGGGACGTGGCCATCACCGAAGCCTCGGCCACGCAGCCAGCCCAGTGTGCCCCAAGCCCTCTGCCCACCCTGGCTCGCTGTACACACCCAGGGATGCTCCTGTGTTTCTGGTCCTTGGCGGTGCCCGTCCCTGCCACTC
>NW_009709196.1:614-2249 GCF_000703405.1 Apaloderma vittatum
CCTGAAAGCTGCACTTCAACTAATTGGCTTTTGCAACATTGCCAACGCAAATGTTCATAAATCATGTCAGACCCTCAAAAATAATGAGAACAGCTTATACATCACGAGAGTTCTCTAAAAAGAGTACCTGAAAGCTGTTTCTGTTTGTTAACGGCTTCTGTGGGGAGCTGGAGGTGCCGAGTCCCGCAGCCTCTCCCCGCACAGCAACAGCTCGCTCAGCTACGACGCTGCTCCGACACCCAACCCCGAGGGCAGCGCCCGAAGAGAAGGCAGCCCCGGGCACGGCATGGGCACGGGGACCCCGACACTTCTTCAACCCCACAGACGGATCCCGGCCAGAGCACAGCCCGCGCCCGGTCCGGCGGGGACTCGGGGAGCGTGGAGCCGGTTCCCAGGCACTTCTGTTAGCAAACATCGCTCTCAGCCGCGCAGCAGGATAATCAATTATGGTAATTCCTGCCTCAATGAATCAGATTCATGGAGGAGCACAGCTCATTAGGCTGGTGCTGACTTCCATTAGTGCTCTTATGATAAAAACCCTCCAGAAAGCTCTCGCCCAGCCAGACGTGTTTGCTGGGCTTGGGGGTCTCCCCTCGCGAGGGCACACTCAGCTGTGGGACGTGGGTGCCCTAAACAAGTTGGTTGGAAAGGACCTGGTCCCCAGCAGCAAGGGGACAGCCCCAGAGGGCCACAGGCCTGGCAGCAACTGCTCCCCAGGTCTTCCTCGGCTTTGCCAAGAAAGCGCCCGCCCGGGTCCCTGGCGGGGGACGGCACAGCGGCAGCAGAGAACTCGGCGCACACCGCAGTCGGTTTGGGTGTGCTGGGAGCCCAGGCAGCCAGTTCGGCGATGAATAATTGAAGGACGCTCGCTGTCCTCGGGGAGGTACAGTGATGGGTAAAATCTCATTTCCCAAACACATCTCCCAAGGAAGGCGCCTTCTGAGAAACTCCCCACAGCAGCTCGGGGCCCCGGCAGTCGGGATGCGCCGCGCTCGCCAGCACCAGCCCAGGCAAAACTCTCAGGTAGTCCTGGCACCGCGGGGAGCGGGACGCTCGGCCAAAACCTCCCTGTCCTGCTGGAGCCCCGAGCAGCCTCGCAGGGACCCGCTTCCAGAGCCCGAGGCAGGCACAGCCCGACCCAGAGACAACCGCTCAGATCCAGAGCAGGGTGCCTGCACAGGGGTTGCTGGAAATGCAAAGTTTGTCACCCTGCCTGGAGCTGCACGGGGTCCCACCCCAACAGCCCCATCCTAGCGGCGCAGCCGCGGTCCAAACCCTGTGCCAGACCCGGGCTGGCTGCCCTGCCCCGCTTTGCTGGGAAACTTCTCACTTGTTTCTCAAAGTATGCTTTGACCCCCCTTCCCTCCAACAAAAATCCTAAATTAATTTTGCTTTTAATTAAATTCATTAGCAAAGATTATCTGGCTGAGGAAAAATAATATCCTGCCCCTCCCCCAGCAGCCCTCTCTATTTATATCCCCTATATACATAAGCAGCAGTGAATATTTCTTTATGGGCCATTAAAGGTTTAATGTTTAATTTATAACCACGTTCTCTGGCGGGCGGGATGGCCAGGCACAATGTCAACACTTTTAATTAAATGAGAAGGTTGGTGGGATTTTTTTTAACTAAGAA
>NW_009709197.1:0-2007 GCF_000703405.1 Apaloderma vittatum
TATATATATATATATATATGTATATATATAAAAATTCAGTGATATTACAAATATTTCTATTATACTGTCAAGGAAAATGTAAAGCGTAATACTTTTATTATTATTTAAACTTAAAAGCACAAAATCACTGAGTGGTTGAGGTTGGAAGGGACCTCTGGAGACCATCTTGTCCAACCCTCCTGCGCAAGCAGGGGCACCTAGAGCAGGCTGCTCAGGACCATGCCCAGCGAGATGGCTTTTGAGTATCTCCAAGGGTGGAGTCTCCACAACCCGTGGGCAATCCGTGCCAGTGCTCAGTCACCCTCACAGAAATAAGTGTTTCCTGATGTTTGGATGGAATTGAATGTGTTTTAGTTTGTGGCCGTTTTCTCTTGTCCTGTCACTGGGCACCACCAAGGAGTCCCTGTCTCCACTCCCTCCCGTCAGGTATTTATGCACAGGAACAACATCCTCCTTGGCTTTCTCTTTTCCAGGCTGAAGAGTCCCAGCATCCTGAGCCTCTCCTGGTGTGAAAGATGCTCCAGTCCCTTAAGCATCCTGAGATGGCTGCCAGAAGCAGATGAAGTGCCATTCCTGTTCTGGTTATAATACTGCCTCATGATGAGAAAATAAGGCAAAGAAGTACACCCACCAGAAAATAAATATCTTTTCAGAGTAGTTACTTTTATACTATGTGCAAGATTTTGTTACTTACCCTTCTTTTCTCATTACACTGAGTGAGCATAACAATAATTTGAGATTTTTGCTGGAGAACCATCTTCCAAAAATCATTCCTAGTTTCTGGCAGTGGTCCTTGGGTTGCAATGTATTCCTGGGGTGAATTATAACCCTAAGAAACAAAGAGAAAGGTGCTGTTTACCAACATGATTAGTGCTTCAGGACACCTCTTTTTCTCTGGCATACATATTTTTTTAGCTTGCTCAAGTTCATTTCGTATTTTTTAAAGTGATTTCTAATATAAAGAAACTACTTTTTGATTTTTTCCCATTTATTTTGAGATTACAACTTTGACCAATTTTTGATGCTTTCAAAGCAGAAGCAATCTAGAATGAGAGAGAGAAGATGGATCTCCTATCGTACAGATTTGCCTTTGCTCTGAGAACAGGAAAGGCATTAAAAACACACAAGTAATGAGAATCTTAAATCAAAGTTCCAGCTTCTTCCAGATTTCAGAAAATAAGGGTTTATTTAGTTACAGACATAAAAACAACCATAGACACTTAGCCTGCTCATCCCAAGCAGAGCCTGTGATGACTTTCAGTCACTGATGTAAATGAAAGGTAACAATGAGCAGGATCATGTGCACATGTTTATGTCCTAAGGACTTAAATTAGTAAAATATTAATTAGACTTCTGCTTAAAATAATAGAGAACACGTTGAGTCAACGCCCTTAACAGATTATCACTGCTATGCTTTATTGAAGCTCAGATGCTTTACATCCACGTGCTCCTTCTCCTATCTTAGCAACATGCCTTCAGTTGGCAACACTCCTTTCTCGCTCTAAAACCAAAAGACCCTTATACGGACTATAATAAAAGACCCACAGAATGGCCATTTTGGCATCTGATATAACCATATTTGCTGAGATTGGATCATCAAAACCGTATCTGGAAAGTTATTTGATATTCCTAAGAAGAGCAAAAGATAGATTCAACATGCAAATTTCCATAGATGGCTTCCTCCAGACATTTCTAGAAGTCAGCTCCATTTGAGTTTTTGCACTTACATAGATTTTGCTGTTTGTTTGCCTGTGTGGACTATGCCAGGCCTAAGTGTTGAATCTCTATTGCCACAGAGGCAGAGCAACACTAGGATCTGTGGCTGGAGGCAGATACTCAGCGGAGAAGAAACTGTCAGGAAAAGCCAAGTGTTAAGATGACATGTCTCACAGAATAACAGAATCACAGAATGTTAGGGGTTGGAAGGGACCTCAAAAGATCATCTAGTCCAGCCTCCCTGCCAGTGCAGGATCACCTACAGATTGCACAGGAACGCGTCCAGGGAGG
>NW_009709198.1:0-1133 GCF_000703405.1 Apaloderma vittatum
TGTTAATGCTCTGCTGGTCGACATGCTTGGTGATGCAGGCCACCATCAGGGCGGTCTCCCCTTTCTCATTGCTCTCGTTGATGTAAGCTCCCCCCTCCAGGAGCAGCCGGGTCAGACGGAGCCGGCCGAGCCACACTGCCTTCAGGAGGGGGTTCCCCCCCACCTCCAGCTCCGTCACCTCATCCATGGCACCTGCAGAGGGGGAGTGGGAGGTAGAGGTGAGCCTTGCTCCTCAGCCCTGGCTCTCACCCCTGCCCTCCCGTCCTGAGGGTGTCACGGTCTGGGTCCTGCTCCGCACCCCACTGCCCCGACCACTTCCACCCCAAAGGAGCCCCCCAAAGCCACTCCGCTGCCCATGTGCAGCACTGCAGACACCTCCCCCCCAGGGTCCCCTTGCCCGGAGGGGTACCCAGGGTGCAAGGTGGGTGAGAGTAGCAGAGGAAAGGCTCGGTCCCCTCACGGGTCCCCTGGGAAGACAGAGCTGAGCTTTGCCAGCCAGGAGCTGCCTCAGCCTCACCTGAGACCCCCATCCACACATCCATCCATGCATCCATCCACCCTCCCTCCTCCTGCCCCTGCGCTGGGGGCTCCATTTAAATGCCGGCCCAGAGCCCCAGTCCCGGTTTGACCACAACAGTGCCCGAGGCTCCGTCCAGCCCTGTCAGACCAGACTGGTTCTCTGGTCTTCCCTCCATGACCTGGGCCCTGTCTTGCCTCCCTGCCTTGGCCCAGTGATCGCTCTTGATGGGACCCTTCCCGGACTTGTCCCTTCCCTGACCCTGCTGATGTGGTTTTGTTCCCAGGCACCCTCAGCCGAGGTTTGTATCCCCTCACACAGCAGCTCTGCTCTTGCTGCTCACTGGCTGTAGGTCTCAGCTTGTCTTGCCTCGCTCTTCTCCAGCCCAGCTTCCCTGGCAGCCCTGCCGAGGTTTGCCCGGGTGCAGCTGATTTTCCCGAGTGCGGGAGAAGTCGGAATGGTCCCAGTGCCCGAGATGGTTTCCACCTCATCGTCTAGGTCTCTCAGGCTGTAACGCAGAGGCCACTGGAGACAGCGTGAGCATCTCCCATCTTCGCTTCCTTTGCTGAAGGAAATGTCTAACCCCACGCTTCTTCACGGTGGGGGAGACGCTCGT
>NW_009709199.1:0-266 GCF_000703405.1 Apaloderma vittatum
GTCCTGAAGATCTGTAAATACAGCTCTGATTTTAATATTGGTTTTTTTCACCTCTGCAGCCTCTGCAAAGTAAGGACTACCTGTTGCGTGCTGCTGCACCAGCAGCAGTCTTGCTATTGGGCAGGATAAATTAGTTTTCCCGTCGTTTACCGGTACAAGGAGTCCTGGGATGCCAGCGCGGTTCCAGCTCTCCCTCGGGAAGCCCGGCCCGGACGACATCGCCCGGCACTGAACCCGGTCCGGGACTGACAGAGCCAGCGGCAGGT
>NW_009709199.1:384-718 GCF_000703405.1 Apaloderma vittatum
GCTGCTGCCCCTCCCCAAACCCCCGTGACTGCCTTTCCCCGGGGCGCGCTGCAGTTGCGGCCGTTCAGACGTGGATGACTTGAACCTCCCAAGGACTTAATGAACTAAGCACGCATTTAGCAGCCTCTCCAGACAGATAAAGGGAGCCACCATGGCTTGTCCGAGGTCCCCCTGTGTCCGAGCGGAGGAGTCAGAAACATCCTGAGTGCCCCTGCTCTTCTCAACCCTCTGTGAGCTGTGCCTCTTTCCCACGCTTGAGCCTCTCCTCCCTTTCATTTACTCTCCGGGTGCTTTGCAAATGTAAGGGCTCTAATTTCATATCCCCGTACTGCAA
>NW_009709199.1:764-1040 GCF_000703405.1 Apaloderma vittatum
GGATCCTCGGCGCTGCCTGGGCGCCTGCCTTGAGCAAAGAGATACTGCGGTGGCTGTTGTTTTGTTGCTGCCGATCTCTGGAGAGAGGGTTTTCATGAAGTCTTAGATCGGAAAAGAAAACCAAATAGACTGGCAACGCTATTCAGCTCATGGCTGGGAAATTAACATTTCTCCTTAAACGAGGCTTTCTGATAGGAAGCGGCTGGCAGAGGCGCCCTTATAATAAAGCGTGCGAGGAAAGTAGTTTGCAGGGAGAGCAGCCTGGCTCGCTGACAG
>NW_009709200.1:0-262 GCF_000703405.1 Apaloderma vittatum
ACTCACAAAAATCACAGAATCACAAAAATCACAGAATCATAGATTCACGGAATCATAAAATTGTAGAATCATAGAATCGCAGAATCACAAAATCGCGTAATCAGAAAGTCATGGAATCACAGAATAATAAAATCAGAGAATCACAGAACCATAAAACGATAAAATCGCAGAATCACAGAACCATAAAACAATAAAATCGCAGAATCACAGAACCGTAAAACGATAAAATCGCAGAATCCTAGACTGGCCGAGGCTGGAAGGG
>NW_009709201.1:0-1034 GCF_000703405.1 Apaloderma vittatum
GGGGCCTTCTGCGAGAGAACATCTTCCATCTAGGCGCAAAATAACAGCTCCCGGCCTCACATCTCCCCTGAAGCAAATGGGCAGCATTTGCGGGCGGAGAGAGGCAGCATGTTACGTGTTACTGCTTTAGGCTCGAGATGATCAAGGGGTGTTTCTTTCTTCTATGCACTAAATTACCTAAGTACTGAAAATATATTTTTCTCTAGTTCTCCAAATGGCTTCTTTTGGGTGGAAGAGAAAGATTGGTGAGAAGGTTTCAAAAGCTACTTCTCAGCAATTTGAAGCAGAAGCTGCAGATGAAAAGGATCTGGTTGGTGATGATTATGCTAACTGGGTGCATGCAACTAAGAGAAGAAAAGAGGTTCTCTTAGAAGACTGTGTAAAGAGAAGTAAGGATCTGAAGGATGAAGGTGCAAATTTGGCTGAAAATAGGAGGTACTAATGTTATCCTTTTTAATTGACTATATTAAGTGATATTTTAATCCCTTCTCTAAGCACAGGTGATTTGCTAGCAGCTGCATTCACATTTTTCATAGTAGGAAAAATGATCATTTATTCCGTTCAGCCTTTACTGTCTGGTGTTAGATAAGTTCTTTCCTTTGGTGGTGTTGGCAGCTGTAAAATGAAGTCTGTATTTCTTCTTGTTCTTGTGTGTTCACATAACAAAATAAAAAAATAGAAGGCAGGAGATGGCAAACTGATTCAATCTCAGAGTTGAACAGGTAAATAAGATACAGTGAGATAAGCCAGACCATAAGTAATGCTTTGGCTACTCTGATAGGTTTGTCTTCTCTTGTAAATGTGTCTTTTATTAAGAATAAGCTTATGTGTACAGTGCCTAGGCAAGTAATGCAGAGCAGCTAATGCAATTTTAATCTGTCTAATGCTTTGGGAAGGTCAAGTTCAGGTAGCTGAACACAGTAGTGGGTGGACTTTGGCAGTTTTGGAAGGATATTGAAAAGATGGTTCCATTGTCGTGTTTCACTTCAAGGAGAAAATACCCTTGTAGCAGGGAAGAGCTAGAAGAGGGAAAG
>NW_009709201.1:1065-12824 GCF_000703405.1 Apaloderma vittatum
TATAAAGTACGCATTATCTAAATAATTTGGCTAGATCTTCTCTGGAGGGGAGAAAAAGCAGTGCCAGGAGTAGTCCCTTTAAACTCTTCAGAATGCTTTACATCTGAATCTGTACCCTTACTTCACTTGTATGAGCATCTCTGCTTTAATCATTGTCACAGATCAGAGATAACATCATTTTCTGGTAGAAACAATTCCATAATAAGCTAGCACTCTATGATATTAAAATTATTGTGTTAAGAAATTTCATGTTAAAAGCGGGTTCCCTGGGCAATATGGAGAACAACTTGCATGTTTATATATGATAATAAACACACTGTGTGTGTAGTCTGGTCTGATTTAAAAAAATAAAAAATAGATACAAAATTTCCTTGAGAAAAAGCTCATTTTCAAGTATTTAAATACAGTTTCCACTTTTTACTGTTCACTGTTTGGATGGTGTTTCATTTCTGTACATCGTTTTATGTTCCTGGGTTCTGTAATTCCTGAATAAAATTTTAAAGCCCTTTAAACTTGACTTTAAGTTTAAACCAAGTTAAGCTAAATCAGTTTTAAGCACGCTGCCATTGTATTAATCAATACCTTTGATGCTGTAGCTACAGAAGTCAGTTAAATAAATATTAGCAGCTGAATACACAGAATACAGTAATTAAGAGACTACTGATGTCTTTGTTTTTAACACTGGAACAGAACACTATATTTTCAGGATATAGAGATTATGTTTTTAAACTGAAGTATTTCTAAAATGTTTTCATTCTGCTTTTGGTATCCACTAATATTTACTGTACTTACGTGTCTTAAACAGAAATTTATGAATTTTTCCACTCCTGTCACCTGTTCTACATTTACCTTCTTTGTATTTTGTGTTGTGGTTGTGTATCTTTTCTCTGTGGATATTGGTGTTCTTTTTAAATTATTTGGCTTTGTGTTTTATGTAAAGTGCAATAAATTTTGAGCAGCAGCAAATCTGTCATATGTAATTTAGGGCAGAGAGATGGACTGCTGCGTATTTATTTTGATCAGCAGGTAAATTTTGGTTCTTTTAATATCTTGCTATTTTCTTAGAGGTTCAGTTTTCCTTTATTTATTAGTTACAAAACAGTACAAACGCTTAGCCCGTCCATAAGTAGCAACATAAGGTTTTATGTTGTTGAGAATTTAATTGAGAACTATATCTCATCGGGAAAGCTACTGAGAAACACTGAATGTCTTGTAACAGGTACAAAAAACAAGTAACAAGAAATTAAAATGCAGCTTTTGGGAGGCTTGTCGCATTTTGTGTTAATAGACTTATATCTAAGGCTTAACAGAAGTTCTAACTTAGAACGGTAGTTTCCATCAGTTGCTCTAGCACATTTTGTACAATTTGGGCAGTTATGGTGGTATGATGCTGTCAGGTTGTATAACTTGCAAGCACATCTTTCTCTTAAAAAATAGTAAAGGAACTTCCAATATATTAGAGGCCAAACTCAACAGGCTTGTATTACCTAAACAGGTGGAGCAGTTGACATGTCATTACAAGGAACCTGAGGAAACATACTGAAAGAAATATTTATTCTCTCTGGTAGAAAGTGTTTGCTGAAATTGTGTTTCAGACTTAACATGATCGATTTCTTGCATATACACTTGTACAACAATAGGCAGACTTACGTAAAATTTTAAATACTTAATGTAGATTATTTCCTGAAATATCAAAGCATAATAACAGTTAAAGAAAGATTTCAGTTGCGTTGTGGAGCATTTAGGTAAAAGGATGATATCTTTTCCACTGAAGAAACTCGGTGGAAAAGCAAAGACTGAGCACTAGAGGGTAACAAAGGTGGCATTTTAGTTGATGTTACTTGTGGAGTGAAGAAGATCCTGAAACAAAAAAGATATGGGAAGAAGCAAGAGGCTAAATAAAGGAAAGAATGGAAAGTATTAAAAGATGGGGAGACTACCAGAAGTTAACGTTGAACTAAGTTGATTATCCTGGTGAGTCTATTATTGTGGAAGACATGGTTTAGGAAATTTTGACCTGGAAACTTGATCATTAGGCAGTTTTGAGGATGGCTTGTGAATGAGTGATCCTGCATTTCAGAACAGAAAGAAAAAGCATATGTGTGGAAGAAGTGTCACATTTGAGTGCTCTTCTGATGTGTGGGAAGGAGCAGTTGAACAAATATTTAGATGTACACAGAGGTTTCTGGGAAACAATATTGTCTGTTAGTGGAAAGAATGGAGAATATTCCAGAGGAGAAACTGGTTTTGCTTACATGAAATTGACAATGCTCGCAGATTATCCAAGTTGAGACACTAGGATGGATGTGCTCACCTATGCTGGAATTCAAAAAGAACAACTAAAACCCAACAACCATAATCCAGATTAAGTTTTTTGTACTGATAGTCCTACACTGTTTTAAATCCAGCATAATACAAAAGGATAAAAGTTCATATGCTCAGCCTCAGTATTTTGAACACATCAGTTTGTAATTAATATATTTTTTACTGACAGGAGCAGCTGAGGGAACTGGAGTTGTTCAGCCTGGGGAAAAGGAGGCTGGGGGTAGACCTTACTGCTCTCTGCAACTACCTGAAAGGAAAGGAGGTTGTAGCGAGGTGGGGGTTGGTCTGTTCAACCAAGAAACAAGCAATAGGACAAGAGGAGATGGCTGCAAGTTGCACCAAGGGAGGTTTAGATCAGATATTAGGAAGAATTTATTCACTGAAAAGATTATCAGGCATTGGAATGGGTTGCCCAGGGCGGTGGTGGAGTCTCCATCCCTGGAGCTATTTAAGAGTGGGGTAGACACAGCACTTAGGGATATGGTTTAGTCGAGGAGTTATCGGTGTTTGATTAGTGGTTGGACCCAAGGTTTTAAAGGTCTGGGCAATTCTGTGATTCTGTAGTCTGTAGCTGTGGACAGAAGCTTAAAAATGTGTTTAGGCGAGATTAAACAGTTAAATGTAATGTCCTCAAACATATAACATGTTGCAAGCCAACAGCGAGAAGAAGAAAAACTTCTGCCAGACAAATATCTTCAGTACAATTGAGTTGCAGGCTTTGCAATTCCCTGTGCGGTTTTCGAACTACAAACTTTTTTGTAGCTGATCCAGTAGGTGGAGCTAGGGTTCTTCTCCATCCACCCTGAAGATGTGCAAAAAATGCTCGTCTAAATACTGTTCTTCTGCAAATGGACACTATTGGGTTTAAATTCTTACGGATTTGCAGTTATTTATTATTCAGTATTTCACTAAAAAAATCTACATATCTAAATCTGGTACTGGTTTAGGAATGTCATGGTTTCAACTGGAACACTTTTATGTTTTGTCTGAGCTTGTACACATTCGCCCATGTTAAATAAATAGCTGTGTGGCTTTGTTGCTTGATGTGTAAATTAGACCAATTAATAAGGTTTTAGTCTTTCCTTTTGCAGCAGCAAATTAAATAAGGAGATGTCAAAGTGCCGTGAGCAGACCAGACAATAGGTCTCACCATTCTCACTTAAAAAATACACTGCAAAGGTCTCAGTACTTCCACAGCCTGAACTTGTCAAATAAAATGAGTAATTTTGACTTTTTTGAGCATTTCTGTAGGATCATTTGCAAAGATAACAAAGTCTTTATGATTAGCAGTGTATTTCTTTGAGCTTTTGACATTCTTCATGGTATAATCTTAGTGCACGTAAGTAAATTCGTCTCTGTAGCACAGGTTCCATATCAAATCCAGATTTCCAGGGATAAAACATGATGTAGAAGTACCAGGTCAGGGGAGATTCTGCAGTAAGTCCAGAAACAAAACTGCAGAGCACCCAGTTACTAGAATTTTGCTAGTGGCTGGCATGTTTAACTAAGGTTTTGTTCAGTAGTATGCCACTTGGTTTGGATTTTTCCTGAATATAAACATTTTTTTAAAAGAACATACATGCTATGGTCTTGCTTCAACCGTTGCTTGTCAATCAGCGATATAATTCGTATTAGTCATAGCTGAAGTGATTGTTTCATTCTTGAAGAATAAACAAAAGCACACGCTTTCCAAAGCACTCCTTGAGGACAGCACCCTGAAGTGCTGCACACTAGTAGTGCCAGTCCACAAGTCACAGGACCAAAGTCATCTTAGTTAGCAGCAAGAGAGTTGATGAGCAGCTGGATGTGTTACATTCATGCTGCAAATTTTATTGTCTTCTTGCAGAAAGGCGCCTTATCTGAGTGGGGTAGATCATGAATGAGTTATTCACCATTCAATATAAAATGATGTTTGTGGAGGACATCTATGGCAGGCTACCAGGTGTAGGCACTGTTTACCCTCCGTTGCTATCTGGTACTGTGTTGCATTAACTCCTCTTTCATTTGTTCTTCAAATTATTTGCTGCAGCATATTCCATTTCTGGGTCTCAGTAAAATAATTGTGAAGTAGTAGCGAATGATATTTTTTGTGAGATTACTTTTCTGTATTGTGTGTGGGGAGATAAAATGTTATTCTCATGTGAGAGAGGATGTCAGTGCCAGAGACAGTACCGTATCCCTGATATTGTGGCTTTCACTTCTGGATATTGGTTACAAGATCATCCTTCTCCACTATTAAGTTTCTTACCTTTTATTTGATAAAGGCATTTTCAGAAGTGTATTTGACTAATAGATGTAATGAGAAAAAGTTCCCATGTTTACATGTGTGGCTGAAATAAAAATCAGGAAAATGGTGAGTGGAACTTAAAAGTTAAAAACTTGAACCTGTAGTTTAGCATGATGATAGGTAGTGATTTTTTTTTGGAATGTGATGAAATGATATTTCTCATTAGAAGTGTATGTGTAGCTATTTGATCTTCTGGTGTATTCAGCTGATTTACTTGTAAAAGAACTTTGCTGCATAGAAGAGAGAGCTGTATAAATCAGACTTATTTTCACTATATGCACTGCTAGTGTCCAGGTGTCAATGACCTGTTACTGAGAGGTGTAGTGATAGTAACTCTGATGAATACTTTTGCTTTGAAATGATATGCATTAGCTATGCACATGCTGTTTTACCTAATTGTCAGTTCAGTATAGTTTAACTATCTGAAAAGCAGTTAGAACAAATCTGTGTTTCTCTCTCCGTTAATGTGGGGCAAGAATATGTGTGTGATCAGGCACCACTGAAGAGTTATCATCCACCTCTTTACTTGTGGTAATGAGCGTGGCAATACCTAGATCAGCCTGTTAAATTAAAATGTTTTATTGATGTTTTTAGTGGATAGTAAAGCAGTCAATTTTAACTTTCTCCATGCATAATTGGAAGTGATTTGTCACACATTATTTACCACAAAATAGCTATGCTTTTGAGTTTCAGTGATGATTCATCACTAGTGTCAGAATTGTCCGCAGTAACAAAAAAAAAAAAAAAATAATTATGGAGTTGCTCAGACTTCAGAAGAGCATTTACTGATGCACTTGATGTGTTTAAAGACCTACCAGTCTTGTGAAGGTGACAAATGAGATTAAATGTGCTGTATGGCACTAACTATGGATGAGGATTTTATGTGTGCACTTACGCAAATGATTTCCTTTTGACTGTTCTTCTCTAGATGCTTCTATAAAGTGCCATCCACCTCCCTGCCACCCTACCCCAGCAGAGGAAGTAGTTTATGGTAAAAATTCAACTGGGTACAGGACTCTGAAGCTGCTAAACAAAAAAAGCCATATTCAGTTCATTCTCCTTTAATCTTTTTAGTTTCCTTCATAGAATCGTGAAGTCACAGAATCATAGACTATCTCAAGTTGGGAGGGACCATCCAATTCCCTGCTTCTCACAGGACTACCGTAAACTAAACCATGTAACTAAGAGCACCATGCAGACTTGGACTCTGACAGGCTTGGTGCCGTGACCACTGCCCTAGTGAGCCTGTTCCAGAGACTGACCACTCACTCTCTCAATGGATAACTTTTTCCTTATGTCCAATCTGAGCTTCCCCTGATGCAGCTCATCCCGTTTCCTCATGACCTATTGCTGGTCACGAAAGAGAGATGACAAGCACCTCCTCCTGCACCACCCCCCATGGGGAGGTTGTAAACTGTGATGAGGTCACCTCTCAACCTTCTGCAAGCTGAACAAACCAAGTGGCCTCAGCTACTCCTCAGAAATCTTACCCTCAAGGATTTCAAATTCTTCATTCAAATCAGAGTGAAAACAGAGCATTAAGAGTACTTGTTTCTTGAACAGTTTTTGTCAGAAAGGCAAAAGCTACGGCATACAATAGGGGCATAAGCAAAGTCTCCTTTCTGTAGAGATGTGAATTTACCTAAGAGAGCAGTATTTCTAATAGCTATGAAAGATAACGACCAGACCAGTCTTATTCAGTAAGGTCTCCACCCCTGACACAGGAACTTTCTTGTATGTCTCAACGATTTTTAGAAGCCTCCTTGGAGATGAGTGGTAAATACAACACACTCCATCCCCTTGCATCCCCCAAGCTTGACACCAGTTATACTTGTTGAGAGGAGCACTACAGCATGCATTAAAATGCATGTACGTGCATGGGCAAAACAGACACCATCCCCTGGCTGGTTTAGTGGAATCTCAGAAACAGTCCTCAGCCTTGAACTGTGGTCAGGTTTAGGTGTTTAAGGCAAAGAACTCTGCCCAAGGGCTCCCTAATCCATTAACCCACTTGCAGAGAGAGAGGGCTTGTGTTTCTCTCTGTGTGTGAGTGACAGAGAGTGCAAGCACACAAGTGAGTGAACTTAGATGTAAGTGGTATTTTAATAATATGGGCTGAGAACTGGTAAGACTGGGGTTTCAGATTGGACAGCCACATTCAATATTTACATCTTCCTTCCAGTTTCCTCTATCTTGGCTTCTTTTCTTTTGCTGACATATATGCTCTCCATGTAAAGGATCCATGTCATCACTTTGGAAACGCCAGAATCCAAAACTGCACTTTAAAGCCAGTCCCGTATTCTCACAAAGCAGTACATTTGTAACAGACATTTTCCTGTGTCTGAGGAAGATGTTCTCACCTTACAACACCTGGAGTTCTTTGAATCTTTTCTCCCACAGTGCAGCCCTGCACCATCTCCCGGCTTAAAAAGGGAAGTCTATTCATGCAAGCAACTTCTTTGCTTTTCATTTCTCTTTCCCTTTATGTACTCTTTATGATTACTGACGAGTTCTTTTTCTCTATTTTTCACCAAGGTCTGAACTTGATGCCACACTAGATTAAAATTGTGCTAGCTGATGCTTCTGATGGCCATAGACTATTCACATTCAGCCTCTATGATATGAGTATTTTGCAATTAGTCATATTTTAAAAATATGTTTTCCTCTTCCCTTCCTTACCTCTCTCTAAACACATTTTTTTCCCATCCTCCTTTAACATCTGATTGTAGGAGTCTCCCTCCAAGTCTTTAAGAATTCCCAGAAGTTATATTGCCCCATCCCTTCTTCTGACACTGTATTCTGCCTCTCTCCTGCAGGTCTGCCTTATTTTGTCTGAATTTGTTCATATTTTCAATATATCTTTCAATATTTTCAGTGTCACTCACAGTATGCCCTGTATCAGTCTGGCATCAGCTGTGGCAAACCTGCTGGAGTAAAGACACAGCATTTTAAATCCTGTGTGATCTGCAGTGATGAGTTTCAGCATTTTATATTAATATATATGTATTATTCAAAACCAGGTCTCTGTAACTTGAACAGGCTTTGTTGTTTTGTTTTGTTTTGTTTACCCAGAAGTCTCCAATTAAATATTTTTAATGGAAATACAAATTTGTTTTAATGATTTTAAGAGTTCAAGAGATCACATTTTCCCAGAAGTGGTTTTGAAAAAGTGAAATGTAAGCATGAGATGTTTGTTTCAAAAGTTTACCAAGCTGTAGTAAAATGTGCCAAGTCTGTATAGCTCCCAGAGGTCAGTCATATGTCTGAAGAGAGCAGTTTTAGTACTTTGGAGGAGCTATGGGATTTCTTATGCAGTTAAATAAAAATAGGCAAAATTTGCTTTCATTTCATCAAGAGATAATCATATTTCATCTTAAGTCAGGTATCACTGATGTTAGTGATGTCTTAGTATCCTATCTGCTATAACTCCTGCTCAAAGCAAGGTTGAGTAGAGCAAGTTGCTCAGGATGTTGTCCAGTTTGGTTTTGGATATCTCCAGCAAGGAAGATACGCTTAAAGAGAATTTCCCGTGCTTCAGTGTGTGCCTCTTGCTTCTTGTCCTGTCGCTGGGTATGACTGAGGAGGGTCTGGTTCCATCTTCTTTGCTTATTGCTCCTCTTCTAAATTTTGAATTTTTACACTTTGACAAGATCCCCTTTGAGCCTCGTACCCAGAACACACGCAGCATTTCTGTGGGATGACCTCTTTTCCTTTGCCCATCTCTATTCTGTTGGCAGATTTTTGACAAATCGGCAGCAAAATCCAACGGGATTTGGGAGAATATTTACTTATATTTGGCACTCCCTTCAGAGGTCACATGTTCTTGCTATGAGTTTTTATCCCATTCAGACTGATGTTTTGAGTAATGGTGTCCACTCTGTGGAAGTAAAAAAATGAGGATTCTTGAAATACAACTTTTATCTTTGCGGAATAGCCGTGTCATTCTTTCCTTTCTGTTTGCTGATGTCATTGCTGAACTGAGTACTTCCCTTACTTATGTAGGTTTTATTGTGCAATGTCAGTGCTAGGTCTTGAATTGAACTGTAATCTTCTACTCAAAAAGCAGTTCTTGCTAACTAAATGACAACCTAAGGCTTCTACTGACGTATGTAGAAAATGTGATTTTTTTTTCAGTATGAACACCTGCCCATGGAGAATGAGCTGAGATGACAAACGCACAGCTGATGGCTAGACTTTGAGGAAATGTGAAAATGTATTGAAACATCCTTTGCTTAGCACTCAATTAAGCATCAGGCTTATCAGTGTCACTTGCAAACTAATAATATCTGAAGTATGATGAGAGTATGACTTCAGTTGCATTGCCTTTCCAATCTATTATTCTGTTCCCAATCAGTTCAGAACTTCCTCAAGTTTTCATGTGACTGCTCTGGAAAACCAGAACGCATAATACAAGCCAAAGCACTGAAAAACTGGGAAGGGAAAGAAAAGGAAGAATGGGGCATAGAGGAAGATAAAAATTGTTTCCATGTGAAGTGTGTGGGAAAATTACAGAATGACAGCATATTATCGGTTGGAAGGGACCTCTGGAGATCATCGAGTGCAACCCCCCTGCCAGAGCAGGACCACAAAATCTGGGGCAGGTCACACAGGATTACTTTAGTTTAATCTATGCTGTATTAAAAGTGCAATGTGTGTATCTATCAAGAGTAACTTTTTTTTATACCTTTGCAGTGAGATTAATTTAAGTATTGGAGTTCATATGCAGCTCCATACAATGCTGAATTTTGAAACATTCAGAGAACATATGGCACCCCACAGATTTGTTAATGTTAATCTAAGGTCACCTTTAGGGCTGCAAGACTTCACCCCTGTAACTGCATCTTACTATGCTGCCAGAAATGTTCAATAGGGTTCAAAATCCTGGCATGCATTTGTCCAAGTTTTACCTCTGACAAAGACCTACTTTTTATTTGTTTGGTCAAGTCTTCTGTTTTCTTGTTTCCTAGGGAAGGGTGACATACCATAAAGCTACTGTCTACCCTCCCAAAATCGAGTGATTTCAGTATAGCTGTTTGCTTTCAGCTTCCTATGTAGATTTATATACTAAAGTTACTCAGGTATCTTCAGTGTTTTACAGGACAGAAATGGAGGGCAACTCCTGTGTTTCAGCCTTTTTAGACTGAAATTTTAGATTAACTGTAGCAAGGCATGATGTATTCAGATTATACTTTTTTATGCCTTACCAAGGATGATTTTGACAATGGGAGGGATTTGACTCAGTTCAAGATTTCTAGTTTTAAGTCATTGCTTTCCGTAGGCTTCCTTGCTAATTCACTTGAGGCCAGTTGTACAGTACTATTTAGCATCTGTTTGGTGAGAAGAGCAAATAGCTAGTTCCTGAAAACAATTCAGCATGTCTTATAGGGAAGTGATTAAAATAATCATTAATATTAGTGAGATGCCATGGCACTTTGTTGAGAATCATGTCAGGATACGAACAGAAATATCTAATATGTTTAAATATAGTGAGACTGTAATATTGTTTTAACTACAGGTACCGAGAGGCTATTCACAAGTGGGATGAAGCACTTCAGTTAACTCCAGAGGATGCTACGCTTTATGAGATGAAATCGCAGGTAAAATATGACAATTCTTCATCAGTTTAGAAATTAAAAACCAAATCATTGTGTCTGTGAACAGGTACCGTGCAAAATTGTGTAGTTTTTGTGGGCATAAACTACAGCACTGCTTCTTTTTTTAATTTTTCTCAACACAACAAGGTATCTTTTAACAGGAATTAAAATAATGCTGTTATCCTAGCCAATCATAATAAATAACATCTTTGCCAGAACATAAATTAGGATGTTACAACGTGGAAAAAGCAACTGAAATATTTGAAAATTCCAGTGGGAGGAGCAAGGAGAGCCTTACCATGATGGATTAGCAAATTTAACCATTAAAAATCTTCCTGTTCTTTCTGAAGAGCTGGATTAATACTGTCAACGTTAAACATGGACACTGTATGCAAAAGATATACTCAATTTTGTTTTCATATCAAGTACTACATAGATCATTTAGTCTTGGAAAAGAACAGAGTATATTTATGATGTCAGTGATTAAACAGAGTATACTTATGATGTCAATTCATTGAAGCATTTATTTTAAAGCTATTTTGAGGAAAAAGGCTTGCAGCCATCAATGTCTCGTTAAGTTATGATATCAGATTGTAATTTCAGTGTACCTTTGCATGTCTTAGATGGCAGAAGTGCTAGGGTCCATTATTTTGTTTGAATTGGGAAGCTTTGTTTCCATCTATACACAAAGGAACAATTTTTTTTCTCCCTATATTAAATAAAAATGCGCTTCTGCAGAAACTTACTTTAATTTGGACTGAGGATGAGAGCAAGAAATACATGGCTTCTTTCAACCAGCTGAGCATATTAGAATGGAAAAAGTTGATTTTAGGAAGGTAGCTGCTCAAAATATGGCTGAAAAATATATTCTTTAGAGTTAGAATAAAGCAAAAGAGGAAGTAGAATCATGCTACTTCAGTGAATGTGTTACATAATTTGTAGGAAACTTGCTATATTGTTTAGTTGCTTTTTTTTTTGTTGCTGTAATTATCTTCTTCTATAAGCACTGCCCTCCCCCCCCAAAAAAAGCCCCAAAGCCAAAACTCTCTCCCAAACAGCAAACAACCACCAACCCTAACCCCCTAACAAAACCCAAAAAGCAAAGCTATCTGTTTTCCAAGGTGTAGTCACTGTTCTTTTTGTTCCCTGGATGCTATCACATCTCACAGTCATGTTGTCTATGAAGTGAAGCATGTTTGATTATGCAAATAAGCTAATGAAATATTCATAAGCTCATTTCAGTACAGTAATGCTGATGGAGGCTGTCGTTCTGTATATTTGCAGGAGGTTTAAAGAGCCATGGAACCACAGAATTTTTGGGGTTGAAACTTACTTGGATTTGCATTTGGTTTGAGACATATTTTATGGCTTTTAAGGTTTTTCTTCCTAAATTATTTTGGGAGAAGTGTATTGTTGGGTGGTTTTGTCTACATGCCGTATATGTGTAAGGAATCCATATTGTCTGTGTTAGGAAAACCTCAGTGAGGGGTGTGTATGAAGGGTTGATCACAGAATCATGGACTGTCAGGGGCTGGAAGGGACCTTGAAAGATC
>NW_009709202.1:0-6844 GCF_000703405.1 Apaloderma vittatum
GTGCAGTTTAATTTTTGGGGGCCCAGTTCAGGCGCCGGGAGGAAAGGCCGACGTTTTCTGCTGAAGGGAAACTAGACTTGTTGGCTGGTTTTCGTGATACGAGCCCTTTGGCTCCGCACACAAATAAAACAGCCAGTTTCCAGGCTGAGATGCGATTTTAATGGGTTTTGCCAATGAAAAGCTCATCAGCGCCGTGTGTTCATGGCATCCCCGGCCAAAAATGAAGCAGATCTGTTGGGAAGACTGAAATGAGCACCTTCAGTGCGAGCTGCACCGGCTCAGCCTTTCACAGGTATCGGTGATACAAAGCCCACAGGCTGCAATTACTGCAGCTGAATGAAAAAGCCCTTTATAAATGCAGTAGCGTGTATCAAAGATACGCAATAAACTTTTCACAGAGCCACCAAATCAAAAGGTATCTGGCTCCTTTAATTTGTTTTGTGGATGGGAGAGTCTCTGATTTCTGCCAGTCAGTGGCCAGGGGACGGTGGTAATGAACTACGGAGCCCCAGGCCTCCTGCACCCAGGTTGAGAGTTACTTTATATTTTCACTTGATCACGTAACTAAAGGAAGGGAGATAAATGTATATTCTTTCCTTCCTCTGAAAAGTTTTGCTGTGTTGCGGGTAGTTCCCAGAGCTCTGTCTCTAACGCCTGTTTCTGCTTGTTTAATAAAGTTCACGGAATCTGTGAAAGGGAAAACTTTGGCTCAGAAGACCTCTTGGAGGCCTCGGGAGATTCCCTCAGCCACCCTGTGGGATCAGCTCTTCCTGTATTGCTCCTGATGGATTTTTCTGAGTCTGGGTTAGATAAACTAACAGTGATATTTCCATGCCATCCCCAGCAGCATGCTGTGAATCACTTGCATCTCTGTTTTAAGCAGATCTTCCTCTTTTGCCCAGCAACGAAAACCTCTTCCCCTTTCCCCAGGAGAGTCCCTGCGAACAGCGGAGCAGCGGTAAGTGCGGGGCTTTATTGTACCATTCTTTTCCATTTACAGCGGGACCTGCGATACTGCAGTTGGCACAAAGGTATTCACAAAAAGCCAAGCAGTTTTGGGTGCTCTCCCCCTACGCTTGAAAATATTTACAGAGGCTTTGCAGTGAGTAAAAGCGTTAAGGCTTTCTCATCTTCCAAGACGCTCTCCAGCCCGAATATGAGCCCTGGCGAGCTGAGTACCAGCTCTTTCAGCTGTCCAAGCTTCCCTAACCCCAGCAAGACTGGAATTGCATCATTTTCCAAGGCAGTAGCTACTTCTTACATGACTCGTGCATCCATCCAAGCTCATTAGTGCAATCTGAGAGGCCAGAAAGGAGCTTTAGGCAATTTAGTCTGTGGAAATCAGTCTATCGGCTGCTACCACAAGGAGCAGAGATTCACGGTTTCAGGTGCATCTTCTTCAAGGGTTCCTGTGAACCCATCTCCAAACCCCTCCGCTTCCACCAGCTCAGGTTTCTTGTTGCACATGGGGCAGAGCTGGTTACGGATGGCAGATGATCTCATCCAAATAATGAGGTTCCAGCGTTCCCCGGAGGCAATAGGAAGCGCCCCATGCATCTGCCCTCCTCGGTGTAACAGCCCCTGCGCTCCCACGTGTTCGATCTCGATGTACTTGGGCACCGGCGTACGATCCTGGAACAAAAGGGAAGCGGACACAGCGTCACACCAGAAAGCCTCTTGCACAAAAATGCTCAAATAGTTGCAACAGTGAGCAATACGGAGAGGACTCCCTGCGCCTCTGAAATGCAGCCACTTTGGTGGTGTCTTGGCAGCAGTTTAGTACAACTGTTTTCCAGTAAGATGTTCCTAGTGTCAGGTCCAGAGAGAATTTAAAGACAAAATTTCAATCAAAAAAAACCCCAACAACCCAATTTCACCAGTGTATGGGGATTTTACCCCTCTCTTGCCAGGAGTTCCCTGGAAATAGGGGCTACAGATTTAGGTTTGAATCTTATTTGAAAGAAATTTATTCTCTCTCAGCACCTCTCCGCTCACTTTCGTTTTTGAAAAGATGGCTGGTTTGTTTCCAGTAGCTGTCTCTGTCCTCTCTTTGAAGCTTGGTAATGTGCTTGTAACAGATATAACCAAGACATTTTAAAAAAGGCGAAGGGACAGAGCAATTTTGACTGTCAGAAGTGAATAACTGTTTATTTTAGAGTACAGTTAATGCTCTGAAAATGGAGGAGGAGGGTGAAGAGGTAGAGGGGAATTGAATCAGGGTCCAGATTAAGAATGTGCTCAGTACCTGCCTGAAATCCCCAAAATATAAGTTGCCTTCTGTGAAGTCTTTTCCCAGTGAAACATTTAAGGTGACTTCTGCATTGTCATAGTGAAAGCTCAAGTCCAGATCTTCATGTAGCGCGTACTTGACAACAAATGCTTTATGGCTGTCCAGGCAGGCCCCCCCCAAGTCGGGATAAAGCAGGGCTGTAATGGGCTGCAGATACTTCTCACGCAGGGGTGTGATGAAGGTTTCATCCATCCCAAGCTCATTTAGCAAAACCTGTCCCAAAGAGAAAAGGTGGGAAGAGCTGACCAACTACATCTGCTGCTTCATCAGAGCTGCTGCAGGGCTGTCTTGTTCTCTTCCAACCCTGCTGCTTGCTCCGATAAAGAACTTTAGAGCAAAGGCTCCAGCTACAGGCAAAAGGAGGATCAAGGTGGAAAGTGATGGGGAAAAGGCAGAGTAAAATCAAAAGCTGAGTGTTAAAAACTGACTTATTGATTTAAATGTGTATTGCTTAAGTACAAGGTCTTCTCTGTTCTGAGATACCAACTCCCATCCCCTTTCCCTCATTTCCTTGTCCTTTTGTCTATCTAATGCACATTTCCTCAAGCCTTTCAGTTCAAGAGGTCTGTACTCAAACTGCACTGTGCTCAAGCTACAGATGTTTTGGAAGGGAAAAGAGTGCAAAGAGAGGAGGTAAACAGAGTCTGCTTGTGATCGCTCCCCCTAAAGAAACTTGGGAGAGTGCAAGTCCTACCCCATAGTTATTCATAGTGTTGGGCCTGCCTTTAGGCATATCCGACTGCTCAAAGTTCTCCAGCTCATCCACAAAGGTTTGGCAGAACTCCTCCGTGAACACTGGGAGTCGATAGATCCTCTTATCTGTCAAGAGAAGGGAGATACGATTTGCTGGGAAAAATAACAGGCTAGAGTGTTCTTGGCTGCCGCGCTGCCAGGCTAGACTGTGCTGGTATCGGTGACAAGGCAGGGCCCACGTGCTTCCCTCTGTGCTCAGGCTGCCCAAAGGGCTGCAGCCAGTCCCCAGGATCAGCTCTGGGATGTCTTTGTTGTTCTTCATGTTGGCCCCTTGTTTCCAGGCTTCCCCGCCCAGTCGGGAGATCTGGCACTGATCTAAAGGCCTGCTGTCAGTGCCAAGGAAATGTTTTGAGATTGTCTGGAGGAGGGCTGTGAATCAACAGCTCCCTCTGTGCTCAGGCTGCCCAAAGGGCTGCAGCCAGTCCCCAGGATCAGCTCTGGGATGTCTTTGTTGTTCTTCATGTTGGCCCCTTGTTTCCAGGCTTCCCCGCCCAGTCGGGAGATCTGGCACTGATCTAAAGGCCTGCTGTCAGTGCCAAGGAAATGTTTTGAGATTGTCTGGAGGAGGGCTGTGAATCAACAGCTCATCACAGACAGTCTGGGAAGAAGCAGACTCGGGTCATTTACAAGGGACTTGAGATTCACTTATCCAGTGCCAACCTTCTGGGAAGACCAGACTTTCAGGGTAGAGCCCTAAAGGTCTGTGTAAAGGGAGCTCAATATTGAGGATACAGAAGCTGAGATAAAGACAGTGTGAAAAGGCTGCGTGTCTGGAAATCGTGTCTCGGACAAATCCAGGAGCCCTGCAAGTACACAACATTTGTGTCTGTCTTTTTTTATTATTATTACTGAGAAAATGAGGCAACTTTGCAGCTTTCCCTCTACATTTTATCACCATTTCTGGTAGGGAGAGAGCTTCACAGATACCCACGGGGAAGCTTAAAACTCAGGTCTCTTTAAAAAAAATGAAATCTAGACTGAAACTATTTCAGCTCAGACTATCCACGAGGGATTGTCTGAAATGGTAAAGCACTTGAGAAAGGAAGACCAAGCTCTCAGGGCTAACTGTTCCTTCAGATGGCTCCCTGCGAGGTTGTGGTACAACCAAAACCCCAGCTCTGCTGCAGCTTGAGCCTCTGATGAGGCATTAGCAGACTGGGATTGGAAAAGCAAAAAGCCAGGATCTTATCCGAGGCGTTAACTGCTGCACAATACTGCCTCTCCAGAGACTCTCATCAAGCAAAAAATAACATCCTGTTTGTCTCAGCTGTGTATCAAATCTGAGCTATTAAAGACAGGCTTGAAAACAGCTGTCATCGCTGAAGTTCCAGTGTCACAGGGGAGATCCGTGTGGGTGGCTCATTGTTTTCTTTACCTGAGAAGGACTCGAGGTAGCGCAGGAGGCCATGGAGATCAGCATCTGGCGACGTGCAGTATCTCACGATTTCTAGGAAATCTGGGGCCAGGAATGAATCCTGGTGTCAAGGGAAGGATGATAAAAATTACACAGAAACACAGTTAGCCTTGTGCATTTTTTTGCAGCCTGAGAGGGAAACGGACTTCCAGCTGCAGGAAAATAGGGGGGGGGTGTTTAGGGAGCAACGCTAGTAGTCACCCGTGAGTTCTGTGGCAGGAAATGCAGATTGTTCCTAGCGTTTTCCTATGCGGTTTAGGTAAGTTGGTGCTTGCTCTAGTTCATGGGTTTCTAAGTATAAGTGGCCAGGTTTATTCTTAGTGTGATAGGGAAGAGCCTGACCCGCATTATGGACTCCTAACAGGTAAGTGCAAAGACTTTCCTGGTAGATTTAGCATCTTGTCATGACCTCAGCATTTCCCCACACAGATCATGACAGGGAACGGCAGAACCTCTTACTAAAGGATCATGGAGCGGTAAATCCGTGAGAACTTGTGTGTTACTGCTGCTCTGTGGTAATTCTCCAGCTGGGAATTCTTGGGTCTGGCAAACACGAAGAAATTCAAAGCAGAGCCGGCCAAAACAACAAGGGTGGTGGGTTGTGTATGTGCAAGCAGCCTGCTGCCCCCCCTTCAGCTGATGGTCACTCCTGACTTGTCAGTGTGTGGAGCCCATAGAAGCTGATTTCTGTGGCTGTTTGGCCGCTTTAGCTGCAGTGATGCTTTAGGTCTAAATTACTAATGGCATTTGGAGTCCAGTACCAGGTGCTGGTGCAGGTTCAATAGAGTGACCCTGATCTGGTTCTAAGCCAGGCCCAATCTTGCCTGGAGAGTATGCTATCATTGTCCAAATTTAAATTCAGTTTTAACATACTACACTTTCATTTTAATTCAGTCAGCTTTACCACTGCGTGTGATCCCGAGGAGAAGAGGGCTTCCTACTGCAAAAATAAACTCTCAGGCAGGTCCTTGGGTGCGAAATAGATTCCAAGCATACTGTCTACCTGCAGAGTGTACACTTCTGGGTGTTTTCGGTTGTAGCACTTTGAGATGATGGCTTTGCGTTCCACTGACTGATGAATTAACTGTTTTCTTCTCTGCACTTCTGCCTCAATCTACAAGTAAATAATAGAGCATGTTGTTAGAAAATCAAAAGGGATAAATCAACAATTCTAGGAATCTGCTCGTTGTTTTAAACCAGCTATTTTTGTTTCGGGCACCTCTGGGAGACAGAGTGCATGCCTTTGCTTTTCTCTAGTCAAGACAAGTCCAATATATATGTGAAAAGGCAAATGCCTAAGAGGTATTTGAGACACATTCTCATTACGAATGGCTTAAAAAAATAACTGAAGTCTTTCTATGGATGCGTCAAGTGGAGCTGTGAGGTTTCAGCCCTTCCAGGCATTCTGACACCTCACGAATCACCAGCATAGGCTTTAAGAATCTGGCTTATGTTCTGACAATACGAGTGCTGTCCAAAATGAAGACATTTGCTGGGAGGGATACAGGACTTGTCATGAAGGGATTACTGCTAAGTGTTGCGGGGAGAGGCCAATCTGCCATTTGAGAGGAAACAGCTGTAGTAGCAGTTGATTTGAGCAGCTCTTCCTATTTAATAACACCCTGTGAGATTAGTTTATAACATTCCAAACTTAATTTATAATTTCTAATCACCTGGACCCTCTGCAGAATGGGTCAGATCTTAATACACGGTTTGCTGTATCAATATACGAAGTCAGTATCTAAGTGATTATAACTTGTAAGTTAAATGAGGATCTAGAAATCCTAAAATAAGCTGTACTGTAAATTCTGCATTGTGCTGCTTATTGTGCTACATTGATTCTGCTCGTAGAAATCCTGTGCCATTTTAATCATAAATTCTGTGCTCTACTAAGAAAATAAAGCTTTGATTTTGAGTACAGTTTAGCACCGGCATCATCGTGCCAAGAATCCCTAGAACAACCTGTCTGTCCCCTAAAATGTCATGAAACTGGAGTTGGTTGCGTGCCAGATCTCAGGGAAAGACACGGATCCCTCCCTAAGGAGTTTTATGATGCAGGGGAGTTGATGGGAGCTCTGTAGGAGGCCTGGGTGGTCCCACCTCGAGGTACCCTTTAAAAGCAATTGATGAAGGGATGAAGAGAGGCTGTGCTGGGAGCCAGCTGGCTGAACCCGAACAGGGTGTAGCACAGGCGGCCATGCTGACAACGTGTTCAGGCACCATGTTTACTTTCAGGGTGTTGCCGAGATGGACAAATCACCCACAGCACCCAGCCCCGCATCAAGGGGCCAGGGGCAAATCTTTCCCTTCGGTCTGGCAGGGCGAGGCCTTGCGGCCCCAGCAAATCCCCTTGGTTCCCCCCTCAGCTCCGGTGCCCCGCGGGGAAC
>NW_009709203.1:0-413 GCF_000703405.1 Apaloderma vittatum
GGAGCGTGGAGGATGCTCTGCTCTTGGGGCAGGAGAGAGGGCCTTCTTCCCCGTGTCCCCTCACGGAGGTTGGCAACGCTCCTGTCTCGCCTCCCCCCCTGTAGCTCCAACGAGACGCTCTCGTGTGTCATCATCTTCGTCATCGTTTACTACTCGCTGATGTCGGGTGTCATCTGGTTTGTCATGCTGACCTACGCCTGGCACACCTCCTTCAAGGCGCTGGGCACCACCTACCAGCCGCTGCTGGGCAAGACCTCCAAAAAAAACCCCTTCGTCCTCACCGTGGCCATCCTGGCTGTGGCGCAGGTAACGGGACCACCATCCCGGGTCCTGGCAGTTCGTCATCGGCGTGATGTGCCTGAGGAGGGGTGGTCACAGCCAGCTGAACCCCGTCCCCCTTTCTGCCAGGCGGC
>NW_009709204.1:0-776 GCF_000703405.1 Apaloderma vittatum
GGATTATTGCAAATTCATTTCTATTTTCCAGGCCAGCGCTTGTATTCTCTGTTAGCATAAGAATAGAGCCAGGCCCTGTGAACTCCTCCGACCTACTGACCCCTCTCCCCAGAAATGAATAGCAGCACTTTCCGTCTACCCCCGCCTCGCCAAAAAAAAAATTCCTAATCAGGGTAATTTAATATATCTTAAGCCCCTGGCTGCTTTATTTTCGCTCCTTTTTTTTAGTTTGTTTTAGGCATTCACTGGCTCTCACCCCGTCATTAGAGATCCTTATTTGACGGATATAAGAAGCTGTTATGAGACTACAAGACTCTTTTTATCTTCTAAATAAGCTGTGCTTCCCCGTAATTAGAATGGTGTTCCCAGTCTTTGAGGCCTTTCAGGGCCGCCTAACAAAAAACTTGCAGGAGATGAATAATCCCGAAGTACAAACTTCACGGCCCAAGCAAAGAGCTGGGACAGAAAGCTGCGCTGGGCAGAGTTGGGGGGGAAACGATGGGGTCACCCACGCGTGGGCTGCTACAGCCCCACCCACCTGTCTGCAGAATGGCTTTGCCCCAGCCCTGGGCCAGGAGTGTTGGTGTTTTGGGGGTCTGGGGCAACCTCTCTCCTCTTGTTCGGGGCTCTGCTTCCACCTGAGAGGGCCTAGCCCCCTCCCCATACGTGACCTCGACGGCAGTGTGACCCCCCCCGGGGGCACTCCATCCCTTTCCCCCCCTCCCCCGACGGGTCACCCCGTCCCTGTGCTGAAGGATGCGGCCCCGGGGGGCCCC
>NW_009709204.1:1041-1298 GCF_000703405.1 Apaloderma vittatum
TGTACATAGATATACCTAGATATATGGACTAGATGTGGAAATGCCGGGAAAGGGGCTTTGGGATAATTAGCCTTCTTGATGTGGTTGGAGAGTTATCTAATCCAGAGGAGCCTAAAGGCATCATTACGGAGACAATATTTCAGGAAATCCAATTCATTGGAGCAAAAATATGACATTCATTTTGCTGGTTATGTTATTACAAATATCCTTCAAAGCCGACATTTAACGCCCCCCTTCAAAAAAAAAAAAAAGAGAAA
>NW_009709204.1:1634-1840 GCF_000703405.1 Apaloderma vittatum
CGCAGGACCTCGGAGGCGACCGGTTCCTGGGTGCTGCGGTGTTAACACCAGCGTCCCGGCGGGCAGGGCTTCCCCTCTGCCTCCACGGCAAGTGGCACTGGTGCTACTGGTGCTACTGGTGCCCCGCGGGGAGCAGCTGGTCGGGAGATGCTCTGCCGGAGTTTCCCTGCCCGGATCAGGTCCTTCCCACCTCTTTCGTTTGGGAC
>NW_009709205.1:0-1149 GCF_000703405.1 Apaloderma vittatum
AAAGGGCAGCCCTGAATGCGTTCGGTGCCTTAATGTCAGGTTGTGGATGCCAAGATGGGCGTCATGGCTTTCCCTCGCTCTGCAGCACCCTTTAACAAAATCACCCCAAACGGTGCGGGCAGCGATGTTTTAAGGGCTCCCCAATAGCAGGGGATGCACTTGGTTACCCAAATCCAGCCAGCCCACGCTCCCGGTTGCTTGGGACCGGCTGCCCTCCCCCTGCCCTGTGCTAAGAAGGGATCTCCAGACGGGGATTAAAGCGGCTCTTCGCGGGCATTACGGCCATCGGCAGGGCCCGCCGGGGCGCCGGGGGGGGGGCCATCGGCAGCTCCTGCAGGTCCGCTGGGGTTCGACCCCAGGGTGTCCAAGCCTTGGGGACCATGCTGTCCCCCGGGAGGATGGAGCCCTGTGTCGGGGACAGCAGAGTTCGTGTCCCAGGAGGGAAAGTGACTGTGGGAGGGGGTCACTGACGTGCCGTGGGGCTTCAATTCGGTGGAGAAGGTGCTGTTTCCACAGGGTTTCAGTACTTCTCGGTGGGGATATGTCGGTGTAGGGGGGGAGCCTGGTGGTTACAGGGCACCTCCAGGCAGAAGGAACTGAGGGACATGTGGATTTTAGAGGGACAGTACATTAAAAGGCATCTGTGCTTTCAGAGGATGAGGAGGGTTTGCCAGGCTCTTCCTCGCTGTGATGGTTTCTCCCTTCTTTTAAGGGGAAATAGCGCAAACTAAAAAAAGCGGTGTTTCCGCTTCTCTGCCCTCTTTCATGCTCGCAAAACGGGACTTTGTGGGCTTAAATAATTTTAAAAAGGGTTTATAAACCAGGAATTCCTCCCTCCTGGAGTGCAGCCCCCTTGCCAAGTTGCAGCCTGAGGCAGTTCTGGCCTCCTCCAACCTTCCCCCAAGTGTACCCCCCACCTCCGAGCTCTGGGTTGCAGAGCTGCTTTTAGTTGAAAATGCAAAGCTGCTTTTAGTTGAAAACCCCAAAAAAACAGAGGTCCTGGCACCTCCTGCTTGTCCTCTTGGGGTGCTGGGCTGTAGATGTCCTGAGGTGATGCGGGTGGCTGGCACCTCTGGAGTTGAGTTTGGGTTCGGAACTGGTGGTTTAGGGAAATAAAACAGACATTCTTTGCCTGGGAGTGGGGTTAAA
>NW_009709206.1:0-4257 GCF_000703405.1 Apaloderma vittatum
TGGGTTCACGGTTGGACTCGATGATCTTAAATGCCTTTTCCAACGAAAATGATTCTATGATTCAACGTGAGGAGGAGCAGCCCTTTCCAAACAGGTGAGGGCTTGCACGTGTTCAAACCTAAGCCATCCTTGGGCACAACCCAGCCGACTGCGATTCGCTCACACAATTAGTTATTTGTGGTCAGTTGTTTCTCACTAAACCATATAATCACAGAACACCAGGTTGGAAGGGGCCTAGAGGATCATTTGGTCCAACCCCTCTTGGTTTCAGGATCATCTGGCCCAACCTTTTCTTGGTAAAACCACTGCCCAGCTGAACCTTGATGTTGAGGACTCCGCTGTTTGCAGGATGAGTTACCTCAAAAGGTTTAATACGAGCTGTATCCCTGCCACCCAGCCCCTCCCAGAGGACAGCTTAGCACGTTTCTGAAGACAAACACACTCATTTCTTTCTTTTGCATTTGATTTCTCGGCCTTCCTGGCTCCTGCTTGCAGACACTCTGCCCCCGCGGTGAGCAGGGTACAAGCCTCTGCCTCCAGAAACCTTGAGCTCTCGCGTCGGATTCGCTCCAGGAGCTGACACAGCAGATAGGGCAGGAGTTTGCGGCTTCACAAGGAAGGTTTTATTTTTAGCGCTTTGCTAGATCAGCTTAAGGGCACTGCATGAAATGTGTCCTGCTGACAGCTGAGCGGATGAGGAGAAAAACGCCGGTTTTCATGGAGAGCTCCACAGGGATCGATCCCCCGGGGACCTGCAAGCAGGTCGCTTCCAGTCACCCTCCAAAGATTTATCAGCCCGAGAGAATCACTCAATGTTTGCACCAATGTTTGCAATAACCTTTGATCCTAGAGAATTTGTTGACGGACTTCAATGAAGTTTGTCTTTTAAGATCCTAGAGAGGAAGAATTGCAAAGTCTCGCATGTCCCGCAAACAAGACAGAGTATTCTCTGCCGGCCCTGACGTTAAATGCTCCCCCCTGAGGGAACCGATCCCGCAGGAGACGCCTCACAGGGGACAAGGACACCCTTGCTCTTGGTCGCTCAGTGAGTCCCGGTCGCTGCAGGGCTGGTAGCTTTGGGGATGTCATTCATGTTTATAAATATGGAAAGGGGGAGTGTCAGGAGGATGGAGCCAGGCTCTTCTCAGCGATGTCCAGTGACAGGACAAGGGGCAACGGGTGCAAGCTGGAGCACAGGAGGGTCCACAGAAACATCAGGAAATATTTTTTCCCTGTGCGGGTGCCGGAGCCCTGCTGCCCAGGGAGGCGTGGGAGACTCCTGCTCTGGAGACTTTCCAACCCGCCTGGACACGTTCCTGTGGGGCTGCCCTGGGTGACCCTGCTCTGGCAGGGGGTGGCACTGGGGGATCTCTAGAGGTCCCTTCCAACATTCTGTGAGAGGTGGGACAGTTCTCACAGCTCTTCCCAAGAGATCCTCCCCAGGATCTTCTGTCCTGAGGACAGTGATCCGATGTGACGAGGGGTAATTACCAAATTAGGAGGAATGAGGTGGAAGGGGGGAACCGGCAGGACCCGGCAGCCTCTTCCCGGCTGTCAGAGCCTGCTTGCCAGGAACAGCTGAGCGGCTTGGGTTGCAACACTGCACCGCGGCACATACGTGCCCTCCAGACCTCACCACGGGGAGGGGAAAAGTGAATCACAAGCAAGTTGTGCAAGAGTATTTAGGTTTGGGGAGAGCGGGGACATGCCGGGCTTGCCGGTTGCTCAGATCCTCTGACAAAGCAGGGCCCAGCCCTCGGCGTGCGCGGGGATGGAAGAGATCTTTGTCACCCAGGAGGCACCAGCAGCCAACAAGCTGCTTTGTTTTCTCCAACTCCTCCCCCAGCCAAGGCGAGGACGGGGGCTCTGCTGCTTGGCCACAGGCACAGGCTGGGCTCGGGAGGGTCTGGTCCCACCATTTCTGGGTGGTTTGAGGGCTGAGCTCCCATGGAGCCCTCGAGCACAGACTCTTGGTTGCCTCTGTGTCAGGAATGGCCAGAACCCAAATCTCGTGTAAGGACAAGAGCCCCACTGGCGGTAGCAGCCTCAGGTGCTCAGGATGTTCTCTGAGGAGGGACAGAAAAGGGTCTGAAGTTGCTCCACACCGTTCCTCTTCTCAGCGGTGAGTGCAGTGCGGTCCATGAAGCAGGTGCCCTGGGTGCCAGAGCTGGAGATCTGAGCTCCAGCCACCCCTCCGGCTGTAGGCACACATGGTGCCCGGCTGCCTTTTTGTTATCTCTGTCATTGTGGTCACTGAGACGGGGGAACTCAAAATAAATAAAGGCCAACCTATACCCAGGAGCTGGGTGAAATTTGTGAGACACCGCTGGAGAACTCAGTGTAAGAAATAAGCTTCGTCAGAAAGACAAATTCCTGAGGAGGGGAAGTAAAAGCGATGCGAGAAAGGTCCCCCATGCTGCTTTTCTCCTAGAATCATAGAACAGTTTTGGCTGGAAGAAACCTTCAAGACCATCGAGTCCAACCCTTTTCCCAGCCCTATCAACACCACTAACCCTGTCCCTCAGCACAACATCCACTCGTCTCTTAAACACCTCCAGGGAGGGGGACTCAACCCCCTCCCTGGGCAGCCTGTGCCAGTGCCTGACAACCCTCTCAGTAAAGAAATTCTTCTTCTCTTTTGCAGATATTTGCGTACGTGGTGTTGGGTCTCACCAGGCTTCCCAGTCACCCTCCTGCCTCAGGTTGACGCACACCAAGCAGCTTCCGAAAAGGCCACAGGTGGTGTTTGGAGCGGCTGGCAGGGCTGGGCTTTCACCACCCCAGGCAGAACATCCCTGCCTCCTACCCGTCTGTCTCCCAGGCAGGGCTGTACCAGAAGGGCTGAGAGTAAGAGGAACAAGAAAGGCAGCTCCATGTGCCCGAAATGAGGACCCTCTCCTCTATTTTCTATTCCACCTGGCACCACCCCATCGAGAGCAGAGGGACTTGGTCAGCACTTGCAGGCAGGGGGAGGATGCAAAGGTCACACAGAGCCTTTGGCAGAGGGCTCGGCATGCCGGGCACGTCTCTTATTTCTGCACAGTCACCTCGGCTCAGCTTCTGGCAAGGCCGTGCCGGCACAGATGACTTGGCGTCGGATGCATCTGAGAAGCTTTCTGCCCTCGCCACTGCCTGGGGGCAGACCCCACATGCTCACAGGGGCTCCCTCCCCAGTTTTAATCATAGAATCCTAGAATGATTTGGCTTGGAAGGGACCTCAAAGATCATCCACTTTCAACCCCACTGGCCTGGCAGGCATCTCCCACTAGATCAGGTTGCTCAAGGCTCCATCCACCGGAGCATCCACAGCCCCTCTGAGGAACTTGTGCCAGTGCCTCAGCACCCTCAGGGTAAAGTTCTTCTTCCTTATATCTCATCTAAACCTACACAGGCCGCTCTAAGGTCTCCCCTTTAGGAGCCTTCTCTTCTCCAGGCTGCCTAAGTCGAACTCCCTCAGCCTGGCCTCACAGGAGAGGTGCTCCAGCCCCCCGACCATCGTGGTAGCCCTCCTCTGCACTCCCTCCAGCAGCTCCATGTCTTTCTTGTGTTGGGGTCTGGCTTAAGGACCTCAGTCTTCCCGTGCTTCTTATCCCCCCAAGGACGGCCGCTCCCTTCGCTCTCTGCTGTCAGCAGTCCCTGCCCTCCGGCCGCAGCATCGCTCGCTTGTGCTGGGTCACCATCCCTCGCTGATGGGCGAGCGGGGAAAGAAGCTCCGCATTGTTGTCGTCAGTGCTTTGCAGAGCCAGTCACCGCCTTGTTTTCTAAGGTTTTTCACCAAGGATTAGAACAAGGGACTGAGATGCTCACTGCCGCCGTCGCTGAATGATGCTTTGACCTCCGGCAAGCGGCAGGGCTTCCCCCCTCCGGCAGCGCTGCCTCTGATCCCTTTTTCTTGGTGGAGCAGCTTGAGGTCACTGAACTCCCTGGAGACACGTTAGCAATAAGTAGTTACCTAGGACAGAAGATGAAGCGTTAGCCCCTGGGTCTGTGAAGAAAAAGGCCTGTCCTGCACGCACTGGGGATTTATTCTGCTTACGGGAGGGTTTGGCAGAACCTCGGAGCGGGGAGGGGGGAGCGTGGGAACACCCCGCCGCGTTTGTTGAGCGCTGTGCAAACAGAGCTCTGCCTTTTTCAATTACATCTTGCCAGCAGATTATTAAATCCTTTAATCTCCGCGCGATGATGCTGATCTGGTTGCCTTACGGACGTTGCTCACGCCACATCTGTTGAACACGCGGGTCCGAGATAAAAGCCTGC
>NW_009709206.1:4446-5139 GCF_000703405.1 Apaloderma vittatum
GCCCCCAGACCTTGGCAGCCCGTTCCAGCCACCTGCTAGCGTGGCTGGTGATGGATGAAGTGTCACAAGAAACCTCTAAGCCATCCAGCCCCGCATCCCGACAGGATTCATCCTCTGAGGCTGCATCAGAGGGTCTTCTCCTCGAGGGTCTTCTCCCCAAGGGCCTGCAGAAGAGGCAGCACTTTGCAGCCACTTTTATTCCTCACGTCCCCGTGAGGTGCAGCTCGTGGCTCACCCAGCTGTTTCAAAGCATCTAGGGGGTGGATCATTTGGGAAATGGGCTGTTTCCTTTAACGACCCGCCTGCGGATGGGAAGATATTGGAGCTCTGCACCCCGAGCTGGCTCCTGCAACGCTGCTGCCGTCTAATTATAGAGGAGTCAGCTGCCGGCAAACTGATCCATCCTAAATCCAGGCTTAGGATGAGCTGCGTGTGCCCTTCCAGCTCTCCCCCTTTTCAATACGGGGTGAATCTTGCACCAGAGCAATTCCCTTGCTGCCTCCCCGAGGGGCTGTGGGAGCTCCCTTTGCCCTTGCCCGTCTGTGCTGTGCCCAAATGGTCTCTGCTGCTCTACATACTCTCAGGTCACTGACCAAAAAAGCCAGAAAATCTCTGATTTCAGCCCAGGGGGTGTCTGGAGCCTGAGGCCACGGCCGGTCGGTACCAGGGACACCCGTGGCTGTCCCCGTCCGC
>NW_009709207.1:0-812 GCF_000703405.1 Apaloderma vittatum
TAAACAACTTTGAAATGTCTATTTCTCTTCAGTAATCTTAGAAGAAAGCTAGGCAGCGAGTCCATACATAGAAATTTTTTTATTTACGGGTATGAATTTGGGGGAAAAAAAAGCCTCCCGCTCCAAAGAGGCTGTTGGTAGAGCCTCTCTTCTGATTATTCTATTCGTCAGAACACAGGTAGCATACATGATATGCTATGCTGCTGAATTAGTGGTAGAAATATGGATGGAAACTGCTTTTTTTCAGAACATGTAATTTTAGCATTTGCCAGATCTCTATTAGTACATGCAGCTCCATTAATCTCATATATATAAAGAACACTGCACACACAAGATAATACTTATTATTATGGAGAGAAAATAAACAAGGAAAATTAAATGCTGATAGAGTGTTTTGACAGGGAACATATTCAATTCCATTTTGGGGTACTCAGCCATGTACAAAATAGCCTCATGGCTAAGGAAAAAAATAAGATGATGCTTAATAACCTTGCAAGCTAAAAGTTTTAGTCCAAATGTCTGTGTAAATAAATTATTTTCCAGATTTCTGTCCAACCAAGAGTATAAATTATCTGCTACTCCCAGTAAGAATTAAGAGACCTTTACATTAATTACTGAGTGGGCCAACTGGCTGGATTAATTGAATAGCTGGAAAAAATATCTGTAGCTTTGCAGGAAGCTTATCAGATGCATGTGGGAATCAAAATGTAAATCAGATCAATACCAAGTTCTACATCCAGAGCTGAAGTGAGATAATGAGTGTAAAATATATGCACTCCTACTGTCATTTTAAAAGCATACATTATGATCTT
>NW_009709208.1:0-1572 GCF_000703405.1 Apaloderma vittatum
AAAACTCGGGGGGAACTGTGCAGGGACACGGGGGGAACGTGCAAAAACACGGGTAAACTTACAAAAATACGGGCAGGAACGTGCATAAACGTGGGGGGATCTTGCAAAAACAGGGGTAAACGTGCAAAAACACGGGGGAAATCGTGCATCGATATGGGGGAACGTTGCAAAACCACGGGAACACGTACGAAAACACGGGGAGGAAGGTGTGCATAGACATGGAAGGAAGGTGCGTAGACATGGGAGAATATTGTAAAAACACGGATAAACGTGCAAAAAACACGGGGGACTGTGCGGGGACACGGGGGAACGTGCGAAAAAAAAGGGGGGAATGTGCATGGACGGGGGGGACGATGCAAAACCACGGGTAAACGTACAAAAACGCGGGGGGAAGGTGCATAGTCATAGAAGAACATTGCAAAAACACGGGTAAAAGTGTAAGAAACACGGGGGGCTGTGCGAGGATATGGGTAAATGTGCAAAAACACGGGTAAAACGTGCAAAACCACGGGTAAACGTGCAAAAACATGGCGGGAAACTGTGCGGGGACACGGGCCAACGACCGAAACCACGAGAACTGTGCGGGGACATGGGGGAACGTGCACAGACGTGGGGGGACCGGGCAAGAACCCGGGGGGGATGTGCAGGGACGCGGGGGGACGTGCGAAAACACGAGGTGAACGCGTGTGGGCACAGGTTAAATGTGCGAGGGCACGAAGCAGACGTGAGAAACGTTCACGGATGCAGTGTCACGGTGCCACAGACACTGTAAATGTGCCTGGGTGTCGGTGCACATGGGCACCATAAGCGTGCACAGAAACACCACAAGTGTGCAGAGAAACACTGTAAGTGTGCACGGGCAGCGCGAGTCTGCCGACACACGACGTAGGTGTGCACAGACACACGACGAGTGTCCATGGACACGGTGTGAGTGTGCACGGACGGTGCAAGTGTGCACCGACGTGGTGCAACTGTGCACGGAGCCGGTGTAAACGTGTACGGAGCCGGTGTGAGTGTGCCCGGCTTTCCATGGGCTCGGGGAGCTGCAGGAGCCCGGTACGCACGGACCCACGGACACGGGGCAGCCTCGCGTGGGCGCAGTGTAAGCCCGCACCGCTGCCTTCTCGTGGAGAGGGTGGTTTGGGGGTCGCTTTATTTGTTTGTTTTCGAAGCAGGGTGGGATGTACCCCACGCAGCGCATCTAATTATCCGTGCGCAGACAAGTGTGAATGTGCGTGGACACAACGCAAGGGACACGCGTGGGTGCGCACGGGCTCGGCGTAACCGTGCACAGACACAGGTGAGTGTGCTTGGAGGCGCGGTAAGGATGCACGGACACGAGTGGGTGTGCACGGACACGAGTGGGTGTGAGCGAACACGAGTGGGTGTGCACGGACATAGCGTAACCCTGCGTGGACACTGGTGGATGTGCACGGAGACCGTGTAACCGTGCAACCATGCACGAACACGGGTGAGTGTGCGCGGACATGGTGTAACCGCACACAGACACGGGTGGGTGTGCACGAAGACCGTGTAAACATGCACGAGCTGCGGCGTCTGTTCCAGGGACTC
>NW_009709209.1:0-19620 GCF_000703405.1 Apaloderma vittatum
CCTCCCGCGCCGCGGTGCGTCATGTGCAGACTCGGTTTGCCGACAAAAGCCAAAAAAAATAAAAAACAATCGCCCTTTCCCTTGGAGATCCGCCCAGTATTGCCGGTTTTTCGTAACTATTGCGAGCTGGAGGTGCCGGCCTCGTTAGGAGAATGCTGACAGCTCTTATTTCGGACCCTAGAAAATCACCGCCGAGATGGCCGCGTTCCTGCAGGAGCTGCGCCAGAGGGTGAGAGTTGGGGTCGTGGGTGGCTCGGACTTCGAGAAGATCCAGGAGCAGCTCGGCGATGACGGTAAGGGCGGCCGGGCCGCGCACCGGGAAGTTGTGGGTGGAACCACAGAAGGGGTTGGGCTCTTCAAGGCCATCGGTTCCCACCTTTTCCCAGCCCCACAACTTTAACACTTTAACGTTAGGTCAGGTTCCGTCCCTGCCCTGCTTGCAGCTTGCTTCCCGTCTGCCTTGGGTTGCTCTCAGCCTGTGAAGAGCTGTTGGAGGGCGCTCAGTGCCTGCAACCCGCGTTTGCTCTTTACGGGTGTTTGGGTGTCTGTTACGGGTTGTTACCAGTGGTGAAGTGGTGACTTGGTGACAGTACCTTGGGGGGTGTCGTTGCACAGTGGGTGAGGTGGGCAGCAAGCACAGGTGCAGGCCGCTCCGTGGTCGAGTGCGTCCCTGCGGGGTCTGGCTTTGCTAGCCGAGGGCTCGGCGGTGCACAGATGGACTCTTGCCTGAGCCCTTAGAGAGCCATTTCCTGTTCCGCATGAACGACTGTCTTTACGTGGTCTTCATTTAATTGACACCCCCGAGAGCCTTCTGCAGAGCCCAAATAACGCAGCGTGTGTTTGGCTTACAAGTACAGGCCTTCGTTGTAGTAGGCTTCTCACAGCTCTAGGACATCTACCATAGATTAGTGACTGGAAAGCAAATGCAAAAGCAAATGCAGTTTGCTTCCTAGCTGGTCTGTGTGCCAGGTTTTTTAATATTTGAAGTGTTCCGTACACTTAATGCAAAGAGACGTATTTGCAGGAGAGGAAGAGCCTTTAAGCAAAGACAGAGCTGACAACTGAAAGACTTCTTGTGATTTGAGACACGTGTTCATCCTGGAGAAAAATGAGAGTGGCTTTGATCTTGTGCTCAGTGTTATGCCGCTGAATCTTTGATGCTGTAAGATCTAATGCTTGCTGTAGTGTAACCTGCTCCATGTGTAAGACAATTCTGCAGTAAACATACAGGGGAAATTACTAGTAACTGTCTTTTTGTTTGTTGTAGTGGTTGAAAAATTTGACTACGTTTTTCCAGAAAATGGTCTTGTAGCATATAAAGATGGGAAATTCTTGAGCAAGCAGGTAAGTGTGACACTTCCAGTAATGTGAGAGAGAAATTTTCTAAACAAGATTTTTCTTCCTTGCTACAGTGCAGTTGTCTGTAATCACCCCTCTAACTAAGGCCAAAATTGCTGTTATTCTCATGTGCTACTCCTGTAACAGGTCATTCATGTCACAACAGTCTGTGCTTTAAGCTTTAGTCTCTGGGGTATTCTCTAAACCAAAAGCTACTGGAATCTGGAATGTGTGATTGAGTAAGAACAGTGAAAATCCTGCAACGGCCTTTCCTTCAGCTTATCCAGAGGAGATGTGGTGAAGCCTCCTGCTCCTGGAAGTCCTGTGGAATATGGCATTTCGGAGCTGATGTCTGTTGGGCCTTGAGGTTTACAAAGACTCTTACAGATCTTTTGTAACTGCTTTTAAGTCAGGGTGCACATTCTGCTGTGTTGCGGAAGTTAGAAGGTAAATAGCTAAATTAATAGAAATACACATCTGATTATAGACACCCTAATCACCTTCATCGGTTCTTAAAAGAGATCCAGGCTGAAATTGGTGATTTGAGCGGTGCTTTCCCATTTACTGCAGTAAAAAAATCTCCATTTCTTTGCACTTGACTAGAGTAGGTGTTAACACAACTTCTTGTTTAAGTCTGCTGTCTTTGGCCCACAGTTTCCTTCCAAAGCAGGTACTAGTAGAGAGCATATTAAATGAGAGGTTGGTGTTAGTGTTTTTACAAAAATTAAGAACCTTTAGTTAGTACCACACGTGCATCAACTGTGAGTTACTGATGGAAGGCAGGTTCCTCTGTGGTATTAACCATGCCTCATTATCCAGTGTCTGTGTCTTCCATGTGACTTGGTTTTAGAATCTCAAATTCTGGTGTTTATTTTTGTTAGAACATTCAGGGTCACCTAGGCGAGGACGTACTTCAAGATCTCATCAACTACTGCCTGAGTTACATCGCAAAGATCAAACTGCCGAAGAAGAGGTATGTGCGTCCCTGCGTCTCGCGGTCTCTGTGTTCCAGGGTTGAGCATCAATATGTGAAGCAGACTGCTCAGCAAAGAAACAAGTAGTTTAGGAGCACTCGAGATGTGAAACAGAGCTCAATCCATGCAGAGAAAGACAAGCTCCCAGCTGGAGCATGGGATTTGAAATACTGATTCAGCTTTTTATTTAAGAGGGAAGTTCAGTTTTCAGTTAAGCAAGAGTTAATTCCTTGACACGTTTGGAATTCAGCAGCATAATGCTCTCCAGAGATCAGAAGCTGCAGTCAGAGCAGTTCTGTGTGACCTGAGGGTGCCGCTGCTCACGACATGAGTAGTGCCAGGTGAGGCTGGCTAGGGACACTGCCAGGGGGGCTCTAAAGGGCCTGTCAGGGTCTGAGAACTGGGCTGACAGGATGCTCCAGTCGTGCTTTTAAACCCAAATCGAACTTCTAAAAGTCAGTAAAGGTCATGCTGAGGTTGCCAGATGGAAATAAAAGTCCAAGAGACTCCTTGATGCCAGAGGCTTGGGGTTTCATGAATACAGTGAGAGGCTGAAGGAGACACCTGATTCCCATTGTCTTAAGAATTCAACAGACATTGGTTGTGATATTCAGTATTTTGAGCAATTTTTCACCTATTTTCTGTCTCGCTGATCAATTCTTTTTCAGGGGCACGTTTATTGAGTTCCGAAACGGGATGATAAATGTGTCCCCCATTGGAAGAAGCTGCAGCCAGGAAGAACGAGTTGAGTTCTATGAACTTGATAAAGTGAGTTACAACTCTTGAAAAATACCCAACTCTTCTGGAAGAGGCAGTTATGGCCAGGTTATGATTTTTTTAAAAGCTTTTATACTTTGTGCAATTTTTTTTTCATTTTAATTCTTTCCGTGTGGTTTAACTAAACTGGTTCAGGCTTCAGGAAATGTACAACAGGTTTTTTTCTTGCAATGATTAACAGTGATTCCTTGCAGAAGGGATGGGTTTGGCTCAGAAAGGTACTCAGACCTTTGGATAGTTTGGGGGTGGTTTTCTGCGTTATCTTTTTAATTATTACCACAACATGCAGCTGATGTTTGGCTTTGGTTTGGTTGTGTTTTTTTGTAGAAGGAACATATAAGAGAAAAATTTGTAGCTGACTTACGGAGAGAATTTGCAGGAAAAGGCCTCACGTTTTCTATAGGTACCACATTAAAAGAATTTCATTTTAAGCATTTAAATTGCACTTTAGTCATATCCTCTTATGACTATGACATGTCCTATCTCATCTGTGTGACAGTTATCTGTGACAGTGATCTCTCTGGGGGTGGTTACAGGCATTGCATGTAAGACTAAGCCTCTTTTTTCATCTTGGGCTTTCATTTGGTACATTTTAATTGAAATCCATCCACAAAGAGAAAGTCATTGCTTGTCATCGGTTCATTGTCTTTTAATGTCAGTTGTGTGACTGATTCTGCTCATTTTAAACATATTACCTGCTTCTGGTTAGTCAGAGGTGTTTCTGCAAATCCCTTTTGATCAGAAGTAATACAGCAGTACTATCGCAGTAGCCCTTGGTTCTTCAGCTCTGTAGCTGCCTTGTGTGGGACAAAGGAAAGAAAATCCAAAAGCAAGTGCAAGCTTAGAAGTGGTAATAAGGGGGAATTGATTTTCCACGCATATTTCCTTGTTTCCCCTCTGCCCCAATATATTACGCATTCTTGCCTTTTTGCTGTTGTTCAGCACTCTTTAAAAGGCTGGTTGGCATTGCTGCTGTGGCACTGGAACAGGAAGGCAGAAAGGCAGTGCAGTGTAGCTCTCCTGAAGCACATTGTTAGTACCTCTTTGACATCCACTTCAACTTGGAATCATGCTTTTATGTATTGGTAAAGTTCAAGGATTTGGAACAGTTGTCCTGTGACACTGGGCTAAGAAAGGCCGATTCCCTCCTTTTCTATTCCGAAGGCTTTAGAAAGTCCTTTGCAATATGGCTTTATGGCTGTACATACACCAAGGGCTGTATTCATTCATGTAGGTTATTCAGAAAAAAGTAAAAATATTAAATGTAAGTTTTAAAAAAAATTTAGTTTGAGAGCAGTGCATATTTGGGAACACGCTAAGGCATTCATATTTGTTTAATGGGTGAATAATAATCTGAAAATCACAACTGTAGTAACTGATACCCTATAAAACATTTTCTGTGCTTCTAACACTTAACTCCAGGGTCTTATAACATGCCTGTGACCTCTGCAAAGCTCCTTCTGCCAAAAATCTTACCCAAGTTTTTCTCACTGACTCTTCCCTCAGAAATGTGTTCTTATAGTAACATTTGCTGGGTTCCTGTCTGTCCTAGGAGGCCAGATAAGCTTTGACGTGTTCCCAGATGGCTGGGATAAGAGGTACTGCCTGGGAATCGTTGCCAACGATGGATACAAGACCATTTATTTCTTTGGAGATAAGACTATGCCAGTGAGTACCTTGTTCTCTGTGTACATTTCAGAGCTTCTGTTTTAAGCCATAAGCACCAATTCTCACCTGACAAGAACTGAAGTGCAAACACAAATCCGTGTGTCTGTGCAGCTGATCAGCGTAACGCTGGGAGAAGCTGTGAGCACAGACTTTCCTTCTGTTTCCTGAAGTGAACGCAGGGTTCTCGACAGGCTTTAACAGAGTGTGTTTTTAAACTGAACTTGGATGATTATGTTCAAAACCTAGGTGACACGACTATGTAAAAGTGATTTTTCCTCTTTGGTTAGTGTAGATTGATGCTTCTTATTGGCTACTATTTATTAAACATATTTATTTTCCATTGAACTTAATACTGCTCCTTTGCTAACCACTTTGTCTCCCCACTGAGGAACTGAAACGATACGTAATGCCCGTCCCCAGTCACTTGGCATTGCTCAAGAGAGCCTGCAGAGCTCTGCGGGGTCAGTCAGGCTTTGGGAAGCACCGAGCAGAGACCTGACCAGAGCTAGCGAGGACACTGGCAGGCACAAGCAAAGCTGCCCAGACATGGCCAAGGGACAGGGTCAGGCTAAGTTTTATAAGAAAGGACTTAGTTTTATAAGAACTTGCAGCTTTCTGGAAGACATCTCAGCCATGAATATGTTATGTCCCTTCTTTCCATACTTGCCTTTCCTTTTCTACCCCACGACTGTGACTATATGTTAAGCTAAATAAAACTAAATTGTCTTCTGCTATTTTCTCCTGTTTTGTTTTCAGGGAGGGAATGACTATGAAATTTTCACAGACTCCAGAACAAAAGGCCACAGCGTCACATCCCCACAGGATACAAAAAGAATCTGTGAAGAGCTGTTTTTCAAGTAAAAGACTTACTCAGAACTCAAAAAACGGTTAAGACAGCTTAACAACTGCAAACATCTTCATTGCATATATTTTTTTTTTGTAACTGATCAGGAATAGCAAGTGCTTTGCAGGTCAGTCACTACTGAAGGAAAATGTTTTACTTGAAGAGAACTTTGCTGACCAGTGGAATTCAGCAGAGCTCATTCAGCACCATCTTTTCACCGGTTCCATTTGCACGAGTACTTCGGGGGTTTTGTTTGTTTGTTTTTTATTTTTTCTTTCCGGCTTTTGAGTCTGTTAACTTCCTTAGCTAATTAATTACATTTTAGAGAGGAGGGATAATCTGACTACAGTTGATTTGCAGTCTCAAAATTCGGCCTGTGAGGTTTTATCCCTGGTTTTTATTTTGAAACTGCTATTGAAAAGATGAATGTTTTTAGCTGTTTCCTTAAAATACTGCCTTGTGCTATAAAGACATGAATTATGAGAGCTGAGCCAGAAATCCCTGACCTGACACCCGTTCCAGTGTGTCATCGAGGGCAGCACCACTGGAAAGGCTGGACCAGCCGGCGCTGAAGTTGCCTCCTCGGTCCCGTTGCAGTGCCGAGGCACAGTACAGTTCACAGTACCTATGCTTTTTGCAGGTTTGTTTTTAAATCTAAAAATAAAAAAATAATAATGAAAGTTAATTATAACAACCTGAGCAAAATTTATTTGTCACTAATTACATTTCTGATTTTCCTAGTGAGATTTTAGGACTAAAAAAATGATCTAAACTATGTTTCTAGTGAAATTCAAGTTGGAACATGGCAATCAGTGTAACTGTTCACTTTTCTCATCTGGCATTAGAAAAGTAATCTTGTGCATGAACAGTTTATTTCGTAAAGGACAATAAAATCTCATTTTATCATAAAAAAATTACTTCAGTTTGTCATTTTGGCAAATGAAATATGTAAAGCAGACCTGTTGTACACTGCCTGTAAACAGACAAATGACTGACTTGACTCTTTCTGACTTGATGTGATATTTATGCTGTAAAAAAAAGGGAAAACACAACCTTTGTGTCCAAACAAAACTCCTCAAAAGAGCTTACAAAAAAAAAAAAAAAAAGGAGGGAGAGCTGTGATACTTTAAACCTATCTCCTAACACCTTTCTCACCTGCCTCCTTCCATGGGGTAATTCAGGCTCAACCCCTTTGGCAGGAGCAGCCGTTGGTGCAGAACCACCCATAGCACAAGAGGGCTCTTTAGCTAATTTTTAACAGCTGGTGCTCTGTGTGTGCCTGCGCCGGATTTATCTGATTATTCGGTTACTTTGCCGCACGGTTGTTTCCCATATTTGCAGAAAGTCACCTGTGCAGAAGCTCCTGGGCAGCCCCAAACCCACATTTGTTTTCAGCCTCAAATGGCAGCGTCTGTGGGCACGTACCGGTGCATGTTCCGAGCCGAAAAGCTTGTTAGTCAGTCCCGCGCAGCCGCTGCCCATAGCTGAGGTTTATCTTCAGCCTCTCATGGCAGCAGGTGAGAAGCAAACATTCTGTCTGTCGTAGGGGAGAAAAAAAACAGGAAACAAAGCAAAGCAACCCCCAGTGCCTACTGCCTTGCTTCCGTCTTACTTTCTCTAGGGGGAGTTTGAACAAAGGAGGCAGTAATGTCAGTCATTCAGCTGATACCAGTTGAGATTAAAAGTTTTTTTAAAACAACTGTAAATATCATTGTACAGGTGTGCAGGCATCTGCATTCTCCTTGGTCTTCAACACTAATTACCTTCAACATGGACTGGGCAGGGAGCAGACTGAAGCCGTGTTAAAGCATTTCAGTGGTTGCATTGATTATAAAGGGAGCAGCGTGTGATACTCCAACAAACTGGAGAACGTTAAATCCACCACTACTAAGTCTTAGGTTAATAAAAAACAAACAAACCCCCCCAAACTCCAGTGAGGCTGGTCATTACCGTACACTCCAGTGCCACACAGGTACAGCTGAGGTGAAACAAGCCCTCGGAGCAGTTCCTGACCTCCGCACGTCTCTCCCCAGCTCAGACCTCGGCCCAGCTGCTGTGTCTTAAGACACCTCATGACAGCGAGCGCCCATTGTTAAAACTGCAGACAGGCAACTGGAGTGATACCGTGTCACACAACTAACAGGAGCATCGTGCCATCTTTTTTTTTTTTTTAAAGATTTTATTTGCAAAGTCAATAAAAATCCACTGTTAGGAACATAATAGAGAAAAAAGGCTTCATTTGAAAAAAAAGTACATGGAAGGCAAGTAGGAACAGAACTACTTTAGTTGCACTATAAGAAATCCTGCAGGCAGAGTCAGGGCAAGGGTGACCCTGTCACAGCCGACCAAGTTTTCCAGGGAAGCAGCTGCAGCAGCTACTTCCCCAAGCCAGCAGAGCCGATTAACTCACGCAGGATCGTACACCGACCAGCCCACAACTTGCTTTCCAGCAGTGCAGTCCCCCTGCCCGCCCAGGGAAACACACGGCAGACACGCAGCCAGATGCAACTCAGAAGGTATCTCCAGCTCTGCCCAAGCTCAGACACAGGCAGAGGCTCTGAAGCATCCACTGCTCTACAGCTTTCACCGCTTACCTTGAAGCAAATCTTTTAAATTTGGGGTTGTTTTTTTTGCGCTTTTTTGTTGCTGTTCTGTTGTCAGGGTTTGTTTTTTTTTTTAATACAGGCCTATAGAATTTGTTGCTAATCAACCATCAAGGGACCTAAGAAAAATTCACACCAGGCTTTAAAACCACAATATTCTACAGATATGCAGACGTGCTATTTGCATCTGAAGGGCAAGAACCACCAGGTGGAGATTTCTCACCCTGTGGCACCCTATGAACCTCCTTCCACAAGGAAAACAAACTACAGGAGCCAACACCTCTCTCTGGGCAAGGCGTTCAGGCCCTGTTCCCTGCAGTGAGTGTGCTCCGGCCCTTCGAGCAGGGAACGCAGAGCTCACACACCTCCCAGTCCTGCCTCTGCTACGCTGCCTGCCGGAGAAAACTCCTTCAGCCCCCTCCCGATTTCCCTGGCGTTTCCTGGAATCTGTTCACAAGATAATAAAGAAAAACCAAACCTCTCCTCCTCCAACAAGCACACAAACTAAGTCTCTTTAAAATACATTTTTTTGTAAATACATTACAGTATACTTTTTTTTAATTAGCATCTGAATTGCCTTTTTTTTTTTTCTTTTTTTAGGCCAGCTGTAAAAAAGGTAATTTTGGCCTGCTTCTGCTATATTGACAATGCACTATTTCCTCCCACGCAATACACAGAATATTCTGAGGACAGGTCCCCTGCAGCCAGTTGTCAGCAGTGCCCGTGCAGGCAGCGGCCGCGCTCCCCCTGGGTCACCTCAGGAGCTGACGACGTGCCCCGACCAGGTCTCGTGCTTGGTTCCGGGCGCCAGGTGGGTGATCACCACCTCCACCGCCTGGAGCTTCTCGTTCTTCGGAGGGATGGTGCACATCTTGTAGGTGACCTCGTCACCTGCCACAGGAACATACTCGCCTTCGATACTGTGGAGGGGAAGGTTTAGTAAATCGTAAATAATATAAACACTCTCACTCTTTTGCAGATTATTTAAATTTGTATCGCAGGGGCTCAAGATACTTCAGGGGGTTTTTGTATAAGCTTCATCATCCACCCACTCATAAGGTTGATTTTGGTTGTCTTGCAATAAAATCTTATGAAAACGCTATGACCACCACCCTTAAAAACCAGCCAATCAAGCAAAAAAAACCAAAGAAGAAACAACCCAACCAATTAAGCAAACAAAAAACCCAATAATAAACAAACACAAAAAAAGTCCACAATAATATTCCTTTAAAACAGCGAGTCTGGCTGCGGACAACATAGCTGTGAACCATCCACCAACCTCCTACCGGCTGGCACCCACTAGAGGGCAGGGCTGGCCACTTGGTCTGGGGGTTTTGTTTTTAAACTCGAAAGTCGATTTTTTAAAAAAAAATTTTTTTCTCCTTGCTTAAGCTATTGAAGTTTGTAGCGTTTGGGGTTTTTCTTCTCTTTTTCTTTCATTAAAGAAGGATTGTACCACGTCAGTCACCCATTTTACCTTTAGGTTACTTCACCACAAACTGTATTCAGTTTGTCCGTGGTATGGAAAAAGAAAAAAAAAAAAGAGCCCAGATAAGACACAGCGTCAAATATTTCAAAATTATTTTCTGTAAAACAAAAGAAAAAAGAAGAAAAGAAAAGTTCTGTGGTGCTGATAACATCACACCGCAGAAATCCCTCCAGCACCCAGCACTTGGGAAGATTTCCAAGCGTCCCTCGCTCCCGTCTGGCCTCTTCCAGCGGGGTGACTGTGTTTGTTATTGCATGCGAGTCCTTACCTGGCCACAGAGGGAAATGGCAAAAGGGCTGTCACCTTCTGCTCAGAACAGTGAACTAAAGAAACGGAGAAAGTGACAGCCTTCCCCGCCTCCAGCACTGCATTCAGGATCAGAGATTTTTAATAAAAATCCCAGCATGTGCTAGTGACGACAGGCAGAAACGCCTTCCAGCCCGCATCGCCACGGTTCTCTGAGAGCACAAAGCACACTTATTTATTTAAATACACCTGTCTGACCCCATGCTCAGGTTCCCCTTCTCTGACCATGTAGGTGCTGTATTTCTTCTTGTTTGAGGGGTTTTTTTCAGTGTTTCCCAGCAGCATTTGTATTTGTGAACACTAATTATAAATTCTCCTGGACACCTCATTGGTATGACTTGTTTGTGTATTGCTATCACACTAGCGGTAAGATTTGAGTTCAGGGAAAAATAAAAATAATTAAAAAATAATCTTCTAGGTCAGAAATTTGGCATGCATTATTGGGTTTGTTATTTGCCTTGACTGAGAGCTTACTAGGAGCACACTCACACCACCCAGAAAATTTTTCTGTTAGCTGCACAGATCTAAGATCTGAGCGATGCCCTTCATACCTACTCTCGTCTTGTGACCCATCATTGTTACGGCTTTTCTATTGCCGGAAGGACTGGCAGGACTGATAGGAGGTACATATGCTCGCCCTTACTGCCAGTTGAACTTCATGTCACAATCTGCTTCTACCCACAGTTCTGCAAAACCTCTTGAGCTTCATCTCCTCCACTGCCTCTTCCATACCTTTAAGGGCTGCCTCAGCTTCTCCTGCTCTCTGAGCCGGGCATCCAGCCGCGGCTTGGGGAGCTGGTGCATCAGGCTGTGGCTGAGCAGAAGCAGCCTGTGCTCAGGGATGAGCCAGGGTAAGCAGGCATAAAATCATAGCATCATAGAGCAATTCAGGTTGGAAAAGCCCCTTGGGATGATCGAGTCCAACCATTGACCCTACACTACAAGTTCACCCCTAAACCACATCACCCAACACCACATCTAAGCGACACTTGAACACATCCAGGGATGGCGACTCAACCCCCTCCCTAGGCAGTCTGTTCCAGGGTCTGACCACTCTTTCAGGATGCTAATTTTGACCCATAAATCATAATTTCTCCCATGGGAAATTTGGAAGAAAAGTCACTGTTCTCCAGCTGATTGAATCAATGTGATATTGAAAATGCTCCTGTATCTAAATACAGACCTAAACCTGCTACGAGACATTAAAGACATTCCCGAGGCCCGTGGCTTTAAACACGCATCCTTCAGGCTTTATTTCCCCAGGACAAACCCCTACTCCAGAGCTGCCTGTGGCTGCAGGTATCCGCTGAAGCCTTCAGAGCAGTGCTGGGGAAAAACGCAGTAAATTGAAGGCAGAAAAAATATTTACAGAAAAGATAAAGCCTCCTTCATCAGACCTGACCGCCCTTTCCTCCCTATGCAAGCTGATCCAGCTGACCTTTATCTGCTGCTGAAGTCTCCAGGACACCCTGTCAGCCCAGCCCCGGGTCACTGAGGACAGACCACGTTCACGCTCCCCCATCTAGGCTCTTGCTCTGGCTGCCCTCCTCAGTCACTGCCTTCATTTAGCCCCCGCCTCCCCCATTTCTAACAGGTTTACCCCAACTTCGAATAGTTAAAGACATCCCTGCTTGCTGCAGGGGGCAGGACTAGATACCTTTAAAGGTCCCTCCCATCCCAAAACATTCCACAATTCTGTGATTCCAGGCAAGGATGAGAAGATGCTACTTCTACTGTCTCAGAGCCTAACACATGGATGTGAAGCCCAAAGAAGAGACAGAGGAGAGGGTTAAACACAAGTAAAAATAGGAATGGCATATTAAAAAAGAAGACATCATCTTCCTCACCTGAATCTCTTGAATGGTCCCTTGTTGCCAAAAACCATATTGCTATTGAGCTCATACCACACTGCCACGAGCAGCAACTGAACACACCCCTTGCAGGGTGCCAGTCCCACCCGAGGAAGGCAATGCAGCACAGACAACTCATCCGTTCAAAGGAACACGGAACTAGCAAACAACGGTGAGCAGAAACATTTCCCAGCTGAGGTGTAACGAACGTAGATAATAGGAGCCAAAGTGTAAAGTCTGCTCTGACTTAACTACAGCTGAGCCACTGGAACAAGTCGTAATGAAACATCTTACTTCACGGGGCCTCAGCACTGGGACCAGCTGGGGCCCGTGTTCCAGGGAGCACAGCCAGAGGGTGACACGGAATTAAAGCAGCACCTCCCTCTAGACATGACGGCTGCCCACTCCACAGCCCCCAGTATCACCTTCGATTCCCGCACAGCGAGCGGTGAGCTCAGAGTCACCGCTCTGCAGGCATCAAACGGAACGGATGCCCTGCCCAGGAAGGGATCTCGTGTTTGGCTGAAAGGTGGGTGCTTTTTTTAATGAACAGGAACCTTACATGTTCTTTAAAAGCTCCTGTAAAGCAGGATGAGACGCAGTTACCAAAATAAACATTTGAAATCTGCAGAAGGTATCAACAGGTATGGTTAACATAGAGGGAAAGCAGACTCATAGTCTCCTGAAGTACCAAAGATGTGCCAATACACAAAGTCAGGGTTTTAAGCTCCTGAAAAGCAGAGATAAATTCAGGTATCACTTGAATCTTCAAATTCAAGTGAGAAAGAAGTCCAGCTTGAGTGCTATAAAGGATGGGTGTTTTGTTGGGGTGAGTTTGGTTTAAACTTGAAATGCAAATATATACCAGGAGTGGTTCTGGTAAGAACGAGGTTGCAGGTGTACTGGTAACCAAAGCGGTCTTGTGTTCTCAAGAAATAATCAGGACACACACAGAAACTGTATGCCTCTCCTACGACAAGCTGCAGTCAGGGAGAGGAGAAGCAAAGGGACCAGCCCAGGCTGGATGACACTCTCGGCTATCACCGAGAGCAGCTGCAGCCCTCAGCACTGGGTCAGTGCCTGTTCGAGGTGCTGCCTACAGGCCCTGGTCTGCAGAGGAAGGAAAAAAAAAAAAAGCTGCAAACCCAAGTATTTGCTGCCCCAAATTTCTTATGCTTGAACCATGAGGTTAGTTACTCTTATTCTACTAAACAGACCACATCAGCCCCTGAATCTGCAGAGCCCGAAGCATTATGCAGAAAGGCACGCTTCTCTCCACTAAAATGCACTTCTTCCAGGGCCAAGCATTATGCCGACAGCATCAGACCCTTTCTTGGTTTCTTTCCTCATCCAAACCGACACTACAAGAGACTGAAGCTTGTGATAAACCCCATTCAACTCCAACTCGGCCTCCCATCCCCTAGCTGGTCTTTCTTTCCTGGCTTGTTGAGGTGCCCTGTCTCATCAAGACCAGGACTCGCCTTTGCACAGCTATATAAAAAAGTTGTGGCCACACAAACAGCTCCAATTTCACTTTCTGCTTTTGGCCTTTAAAATGTTCTCCCACTGATCAGATATTCTCTTCCTTCCTGCAGCTTCCCGATTGCCAATTATTCTTGGTGCCTAACGAATACGAGATTGCTAACTAGTTGCCCCCAGTGCACATGAAGAACGAGAGGACAAAGATCTGAGTTGGCAACTGGAGTGAACCCGCTTGTGAGCGGCCTTCCCAGCACAGGGTTTGCTCACCAAACACTGCTTCTGGGATAGATGCAGACTTACTCCAGCACTTTCTTACATGATGATTAGAAGCAGGAACAAACACCATCCAAGTTGTGCAGTACCTCTCGTGGGGTCGAGAAAGAATCATAGAATGGCCCTTGGAAGGCGATGAGACGGCACGGCGCTGGAGGCAGAGCCCTGCACAAAGCTGCAGGAAGATCCTCCATCGGGCAGCAACTGCCCCAACTGCTGGGAAGGAAACCTACAGGGAAAGTTCACAGACAGTCAGAGTCCTTGGATCCGATTCAGCCTCCGGGGGCCTCTCATCTGTTACCCGGATAGTTTGTTTGGTAAAGGGAGTTAAGTATAGACATTTTCAATGTTGTATATTAGATCCTGTTTTTCAGTTTTACCCTAACTATATATTAAATGCTGATCCAGAGGAAGGTGGAGATTTTCACTGCTCTTTAAGAGACCGATATGCATGTTCTATCCAAAACAATAGGTATCTACGCGTTCAAGAACTTTGAGACACTGCAACAAATTAAGCTAAAAATAGGAAACACCTTCCCAATGTTAGTGTTGGCGTGAGACACAATAGAGTGAGTTTTAGATTTAGATCCAGCGACTCCCATTTCCCAGCTCAGCGTCAGTCTGGTACGGCGGAGCATTTTATCCCGCACTATTTTTAGGGAACTGGGAGGTTATTGGGAAATTACCTAAATAAGGAATGTTCTAGTTCTTCCTTTTTGCAGCTGCTATTCATATTCCAGCGCTCTATTTAAACCTCTTGGGACAACTAACTCACATGGAAACACTTCTGAACAAGAGTTTTCAGGGAATTCGAAGCCTTCCGGGGCAACGAGCCTGCGCGGCATCACGTCACACAGCCATTTCCCATAGATCAACGTTTTATCTCGTGGGCTTCTTAAAGCTCATTGAATGCCTCAACACACCTCCCAGAAAACCTGTATTCCTCTTAAACAGCAGATATGACAGAGTAATGAACTATTACAAGTTACTAACCCCGAATGCCCTCCATGCAGTCCTGGGGTAAGCTGACAGCTCCAACGTCCACCAGAAAAGCCAGCAATGACCTTACCAAGCTGGTTGGCAAAAAAAGCGCCAAAGCTGGGCTGCCTCTCACCCAACAGTCACATTCACAGCTGGGACAGGCAAGTGTGAAAGAGATTGAAACACTGAAGAATCCCCATTGTTAGCATCAAAGGTCTCTGCTACAGGATTGCCCTGGTCCCTGCGTCACCACAGAGAGACCTTACCCAGGACAGAGGCTGCACTTCCCTCCCGGTACAGCCGACGCATCATCCTTTTGCCCAGTTCTTTACCGAGATCTGTAGTCATGGATTTGGAAGTTATGTTCAGAGATAGTCACGGCTCTGGATCTATTTTCCGCAGCTGGTTGAACACCAGTCAGCACAGCACACACCCTGAGGAAGAGAAGTGGTGATTGCAAGAAGCAGAGCTTCCCCAGGATGCCTCCGTGGGCTCGGTCAGTGGTACCTGAGGTTTGTTCTCTCAGCTCAGATTCAGCTCTTGGGTCGTTCATAGCTATCAGTTAATTTCCAACCCATATTGTCACACTCCTTGGGAACGCCATCACAGAAGAGCCAGAAGAAGAGATGTGGCATTAATGCTTTGCGTGATACGCAGTGATCTGGCAGGAAATCAGAGGAAAGAAAGGAGTGTGAAAAGATGCTCTCCCCATGGACACGAAAAGCTCAAAGCCAGCTCCCCAGCACGGCAGGACACAGCTGGGTTCCTGCCGGCAGGAGGATGTGGCTGATAGCACATCTCCAGCACAGCCAGAACTGAGGTGCAACAGCAGAACGGGACCATATCCCCACCTGGGAGCCCACTGAGAGACAGATTCTGTTCTGTTCTGTACTCCTGAGTTGCAGGTGCTATAAAGCATCGTCTCCTGAGATCACAACAGAACACAAAGCAATGCACAGCAAACTCCACAGACCCAAGGGGGAAGTACTGCATCAGCTCTCCACAGCCATCACTAGGCATGGGGTCAGGAATCCAGCCTGCAGGACTCTGCAGTGCAGCACCTTCCCTATCAGAGCCAAGTATTAGCAAACTGCAGAAAACCCACCAGCACTGCCTATGTTTCTTCTTTCCTGTTCCATTAAATCAGCTGCCTGCGCAAAATAAAAATCTTAGCAAAACCCCACAAAACAAAACACACCACCAAACAAGAGTGTGGCCATTCATTTGTCCCTGCTCTCTGGTGAACCACCTCCTTGCCTTGCCCTTGCAGCTACACAGGCTTCAGGCCAAATCCCAACCAAGTGCAAAACCCCAGAGAGTAAGCAAGCACCCATCATGTGCCCGCTCCCAAATACACCAGGAAAGCAGCAGAGCAGGATTCCTATGCGCTGCTCCACAGCACATCGTTTGATCTGCCACTACAAGCACCTCCACCCCACCTCCCCTCACCCCCCGGTCCCTGCTCCCAGGACCCTGCGCTGGGAGGCCGACACGAACTGGCAGCCACCCCCAGCTCCGGGCAGGGCTCCCCGGGCAGCACTGCAGGGCTTCCCCGCCGGCCCTCCGCAGACACTGCAGCAAGAGCAGCAAGAGAGTGAGCGACAGAGAAGCCACAACTAAACCATCTCGTTTCCGTGAGTGCTGGCTTGCTCCCGCTATGACAGAGGTGAGGTATCGAGGACCCGGTTCTCGGCACTGGTGCTACCATAACACCATTATGTGGTGACAGTGGATCATGACACGGGCTGCTGGGAATGGAAGCATTATCAGTACACATCACTATTTAAAGCGTCATTAAGGCTTTTTTACAAATTTCACTCCAGGCAAATGAATTTGCTTTTGCTTCCAGCTTTCCAGAGACATTATCTGCAATTACCAGCTCGGCAACTCCTCCATCCCCATGCTTACCAGCTAGGGCTTTACACTCACTGCTAGCAAGCACATTGTGTCTCCTGTTCTGGAGAAGAGCAAAGCATCAAACATCATCTCACCACACACAACGAACTGTAACATCTTCCTAGTACACCTGCATATACAAACTTGAGAAGCATTTCTGATAAACGCAACGAAGCGGGAATCGCTGGGCAGCAACGCAGAAAGCGGCGGGGGGGCTCGGTGGAGGGGCAACAGCCCTCTCGTTGCGCCAGGCCAGGCGTGTGCAGGCAGGAAGGGTGCTCAGGTCGGTGCGTGTGAGCTGCCTCTCACCTCATCCGTGCATCCCAAGCGCTGCTGGTGTGGTGCAGGGTTTCCGACACGGGCGCTTCACCCACAGACCAACTCAAGAAGGTGCCATGAGCACTGCCAGGATGTTGCCACCACCTGCAGTGACTGTCACCACAGCTCCACCTGCCACATGAGGAGGACTCAAAAGGAAACGCTATCGCCCACCAGCATCAGCATTTCCAGCGAACTCCAGGCTGCCCTGGTTATCTGTGCAGTTTTGTCCATTCATACCTCAGCAGTTCAAATGGAGAACTGGCTCCACACAAGCGTTATCAAGGCCCTAACCAAATCTTCTCTTCAGTCGCCAGAGCCACTTACTTAAAGACAAAGCTGCACAGACAAAAAACACCTTTAAAACCTGCATTTCAAACCAGCATTTCTTACACTGAATACGGACCCACATGTGACAAGTCCAGCTTCATGGTAATGCAACTTTGCTGCAAGTTCCACTCACAAAACATGCTCACATTCACCTCAAATTCTCACACAGTTACTGAAACTTAAAATTTTGCAGATGCCAAGTGAGGAAGCTTTTTGAACACCACATATATTTGACCTTATCTTTAAGCTAACACTCACTTACAGAAATGGAAACGCCACGCTAACTGTTTATATCTTCGAAAAATAAATGGAAAGCTATAGGAAAGAGACATCTCATTTTACCAACGACATTTTCATGAAGTGTAACCTTACTTTTCCCCGAAGTTTAAGGAAGAAAAAAATTTAATTCCTAAAATTGAATTTTTATGTTTAAAATCATACTAATCTGCAAGACAGGCAGCTGGTCCCAATGCTCAAAACCTTCACTAATCATCCCAGCTTAGTGATGAACACAGAGGAACAGACTCTTCCTGAATCCAAACCCGCGTACCATTTTATTCACATTTTCAAAGTCCTACCTTTCAGGCAAAACTGATTCAGGAGAAACAATCCTCTTTTATTTCACAAGTAGATGCCTATACTGCACCGAGACAGTGAACAGACTGATGTCTCACTCACAGTCAGGTTTAACTAAGTAAAATAGGTAGAAAAGAACTGTGTGACAAAGATAAGCGCTGTCTTAAAACTCACACCATGCGAACCAGAGCCACTGGAAGCCCTTGAGCCACAGTGATGGTTACAAAATGTTGGTGCAATAAGCAATTCCCATTAATAAAGAGCAATGTTTCCAATTCACTGTGAACTAAACTGAAAGGAAAGGCATTATTAAATTGTTTTTCCAATGCTGCCTTGCAGTGGAATTAAGACAAGTGATACCATCACCCTTCAGCACTAAAAGCTGTTTCCAACAATTCAAGCATACTTCAAGTAATTAAAGAACACAATGTGCTGAAACCTTCAGTACTTCAATAATAGAACTTTTTACTAACAGGTTGAGGCAGAAACATCAGCTGGTTTTGAATTTAAGTTCTGAGACGGTACCTACATAAGAAACATATGAAACAGTGGCCCAGACCTAGTTCAGAGAAAAAAAAAATCCTGTTGGCTTCAAAAGAGCAGAATTTAGCTGAGAAAGGTTGCATAAAGCACATCCTTCAGTCCTACAGAGTTCATCTCAGCTAACTTTTGCTAAAATGTTTCTGGAAGAACAAGGAAAACGGTCTTTGAACACATAAATGATAGGCTTCAAGGCGAAAGGCATCATTTACCTGCTGTGTAGGTGGAAGGAGGAATGATGGGCCACACTGAAAGCAAGGGAGATGTCAGTGAAATCTCAGGAACAATGAAGAGCCAGGTCTGTTAATTCCAGCAGGAGATGGCCTTTGGGGCAGGGGATCGCCAGCACTCGAATTGTTAAGAGAGTGTTGGGGAAAGCATCTGCCAGAAAGGCACAGGCACCTTCCAGCAGGGCACAGGGTACAGGAGGTCCCCTCCAATATTCTCATCTGCAGCAAACTTTGGACAGCTGCCACGCTGGAGAAAGGCTGCAGCAACCGCAGCACGTAATTTCACATAACTAAAGACAATTTGACCAAACTAACTGGAAGAGAAAATGTAGAGGGAAAAACAAGACTGAAAATAGACAGTTCTTTTAAAAAAAAAAATCATTAGAGGGCAGAGAATTCATGTTTCTGTGAGCGGTCTGTTTTAACTAGACCCTTGCTGATCAGCAACTGTATAAGTCAGACTAGATGTTTACAGCACAATTTTTAAACTATAAATGTTATATTTAATTTATTCAAGAAATAAGGAGAAACTGTGCATTTGTACTAAATGACAGAAAAATAAGATATTAAACAACATTTCCTTGGGCTCAACATGTAAGTAGGACCGCTCAGCCCATAATACTCTCACAACGCCTAAAAAGCTTTGACTTCCCAACATCCATCATGCAGAACTCAGAAAACTGAAAGAAGACCAACATGCTCCATCTCCAAGGACATGCCCTGTACACACAAGCAGGAAAGAGCTGGGGCAATATGAATAACCTCGGGAAGGCTTTTATTTGCTTATCCCTGGATAACCACTCCAAACAACAAATAAGGATTATACAGCTTCAACACAGTAAAAAATATCACAGAATGGTGGGGCTGGAAGGGAGCTCTGGAGCTCACCCAGTGCCACCCCCTGCCAGAGCAGGGTCACCCAGGGCAGGTCCCACAGGAACGCGTCCAGGCGGGTTGGAAAGTCTCCAGAGCAGGAGACTCCACACCCTCTCTGGGCAGCCTGGGCCAGGGCTCCGGCACCCGCACAGGGAAAAACATTTCTCCTGATGTTTTTGTGGCACCTCCTGTGCTCCAGCTTGTACCCGCTGCCCCTTGTCCTGTCACTGGACATCCCTGAGCAGAGCCTGGCTCCGTCCTCCTGCATC
>NW_009709209.1:19758-30020 GCF_000703405.1 Apaloderma vittatum
TCCCTCTGGAGCTGAGGGGCCCAGAACTGGACACAACATTCCAGATGTGGCCACACCAATATGCAGACTTAAAACTGGCACTACAGCTAAAAGAGGTTATTGGAGAATTAACATAGAGCCATCTTAACACGTGCCTCAGCCCCAACGCAAGTCAACGTCTCGATCTAGAAACAAACATAAAATGGTCTCTCGAATCTTCGCAGATGAACCAAGCAGTAAATAACCACTGGGGTGCAGTCCCAGAGTGCGACCTGGATCCCCGGGCAGGCAGGGCCTGGCCAGGGAACTGGAAGTCACACGTGGGGAACAAGGAATGCAAACACTTCCGGGGGGATGCCAGCCTGTACCTGGGGCTGCACCAAACTGTTACGCTGCAAAAGCCACCAAGGTCAGAGCAGACAAGGAACTCAGCACATGACTAGGGACGAGAGGGCTAATGTGCTTATGGGATGTACAGAAAGAGAAACAGAACAGCAGCCTTGAGATCTTATCTCCATATACTGAAAGCATGTGTGCAGTGTATTGTTTTAAAATTACATTTAAATCCCGCAGCACACTTGGAAAAGCGACTGGAAAGACTGGAGAAAAATTTCTCAGCGAGGGACTTTAAAAGCTTAATCTGATTAGTTTATCCAAAGGTAGAGCCAGAGGTGATGGTTCTCAGTTGTTCAAGGCAAAAAAAGTGAAGGTACTAATGAATCTTGTAACAGAGAAAACTTGAGCTATAAACTGCTTGAAACTGAAGCCAGATACATTCAAGCAAGTAATAAAGTATTACTTTTCTTAACAGTAAAGGTAATTAACCTTTAGTTTAATAATGGTACAAGCAGCAAAAAGTAAAAGTAGTGACTTTTCAGTGCTATAAATCTTTAAATTAAAACTGGATACTGTATAGATCATTCGTTTCAGGTAAAGGCAAGTTTCCGGGTCTGGATGTAACTGCACAGCTTATTCTAAGAAATGTGACAGGATCATCTTCTAGTGTTTAACTCCACAGATTTATAGTAATACAGGAAAAGAACAGCATAATCTCTTGCTGCCAGCAACACTCTGCATAACTCCTCTTTGCTGAGGTACGGGTGACAGATTATAAAACATTCTTGTATCTGAAACGTCAAAAACATTCCTTAATTAGGGCAAAGAGCACCCAGACGACTTACTCAGAGATGTGCACGAAGATGTCAGGCCCTCCATCTGCAGGAGTGATGAAGCCGTGGCCTTTGGAGCGACAGAAGCATTTACAGACGCCTTTGTAGATGGGACCCTCCGACGCTCTCACGGTTCTGCCAAAGAAAGCACCAAAGGGGCAGTTCACTGCCGGGCGCCGATGCGACAGCTTCCAGGCACGGCCACCAAAGCACGCGAAGCTAACGGGCACAACGGTCCAAACCCTCACCCCTACGAGCACACACCCCTGCAGCAACTGCTTAACATTCAGTTTCACACACTGCAGCTGTTTTGCCTGTAGCTTTGTTAAGGGAAACAAAGATGAAGCTGCTTGCTAGCATATATATAAACATACGCACACTCCTCTGTATGTCTGTTGTCATTCTGCCAGACTAGGATCCAGTTCAGTCAATATTTCAGCTGCATTCGACTCCAGCAGGCTACAAAGCCTATCTGGAAGGAGTAACAGCAAGACTCAAGCCTGACTCCTTCTCCACTCTCATGGGACCTGTGCATTAGAGCGAGATAGAATTGAAGACAAACCTTTAGGATGTCTTACCCCCATCAGGAAACATATCTTGCATGAACTATAACCCATCCTGAAAATCGTGTGACTAAATCCTCTTCCCCATCAAATATGCTGAGTTGAATCTCCAGGGATCCAAAGTGACTCAAATACTTTCATGAATAAAGCCAACTGGTTGAGACACCTCACAGGGTTTACATGCAAGAGTTACTAGATCAGGGCCTTCTCGTGTCACGACTATTCAGTAGATTGCTTCTGTGTTCGAAGACGATTTTGGTGTGACTTTTCAAACTCAGCAAAGACTGTGTTGCCCTTCGGTTACATACAATGTGGCAATTCTGACATCACCTTCCCAAATGTTTCAAGTTTACCGAAGCCTAAACAGAATCACTAAAAAAAAACCGTGGTAACTGCTCTGTTCCTTTAGTCAAACTAACGCTAAAGAAATACAGTTGAAAGTGTTAAAGAAATGTCCATTAAATCACTTCATTTCCAGCTCTGTAAAGCCGTGGATGCACCTGACCCCACAATTGCTCATTACACAGAAAAGCACTCACTGCCCTAAATAAGCCATTAAAGCTCAATTGCATCGTCCAAGGAGACAGACTGTGGGGCCCCACACTTGCAATGAAGCAAAATTAAATCATCCCACTGAATAATAAACCACTGCCTGTCACGTTCATCTTTTATAGACAACTGTGGGGCCAGAGCTCACCTAGAGTTCCTCTTGATTAAAGAGGAGACTGAAAAAAAATAATAAAAATTCAGAGCTATAATGATTTTCAGGGCAAACAAATACAGCAAGATTCCTACACTAATTAATGACTAAAGAACTGTGGAAGCCAAATAACAAATTCTTTAGTTTTGTAAGAACCAGACTAGAATTAACAGCTGAGAAGAACTACAAAGAGTTCATTATTAGCACAGCACCGAGGCAAGCTAGCTTGGAATTGCTTTTCAAGGGCAATCCCAATTATCAAGTCAATTATGTTCCTTTTAGCAATCTACTTCCATTACAAAGTTTGGGACATTTGAAGGCTTTTGGAACCGACAACAAAAATTTTTCATCTGCTGCTGCTGTTCTTTTCACTTCATTTTGAATATAGAAGTAATAATACGAAGCATCATTGAGACTGATTCTATTTAAATCCTCACAGATAAGTCTTGAAGAAAAGAGCTGGGTAACACGGCAAGAAGAAAGAAGGAACAAGCATGCCAACGAGATGAACCGGCACAAAATATGCTAGCCGTGGATTTGGGATCTTATTATCACAGTGTTTCATTCAGCACTGCCAGAAAAGTAATTGCAAGACTGAGGCAGGTCATCCTGCACAGAGACAACCGCTTGGCTGTGTCCCTGCAAGGCAGGTTTCCCGGTACTCACGCTGAAAACGTCCTGGTCCGTCGGGTGGGCAGCGGACTGGGGATGAGGTACCCCCTCATGGGCGACGGGGAGCGATCTCTTGCCCTGCGGTTTTCAGGCAGATGGAGAGAACTGGGTGAGGATGGAGAGGCAGGGGACTGCTGCGAGGCAGTTGAAGTGGGCTCAGAAGACATTCCTGACACCTGAGAAAAGCCTAGAGAGAGGGAGAGACCTGACTTAGCCCAAAAGAGTCATAAAAGTCACAAATTCTTCAGCTGATGATTTTGTAGGAATACAACTCACTTCCTGCGGACGTACACACAGACACAATCGCACCCAAAGCTCCTGCTCTGTGTCAGCGAGTTCATTTTTTAAGTTTATTTTTAAATCTCACAGCTTTTGTAAACTGTACTAGCAAGCTCCACTGGAAAGAGATGACTCCACAACTAACAAGTATTTGCTTACTCCTGCCTCCCTCACAGCCGACGGCTCCTGAAGCAGAGCTCAGCCCCAGCACTGGATACAGATGTGCCTCACGCAGCTCTCAGACAGCGGGAATTTGATCACCGACAGAACAGAGGAGCTTCCTCCATCTGCACACAAACACACGCTACAAGAAAGAAACACCAGAAGAAATGCTGAAACAAAGGCTGCATCTCCGCTGCAGGAGGTTAGTTCCGTGGTGCAATCGCCGACGCTAACCCCGTTGCTGCTGCTCAGCTCCTAACGCCTTCAGCTTGATGCAGGAGGAAAATCATACAAGTGCTCCTTAGTTCAGACAGGGTCAGGCAGTTGATTTACTCTGCCAAGGACAGGAACACAGACAAACCCAGGAGGCAGTGGCTGACTGCAAGGAGGTGGCCCCAGCAGTCCCTTTTGATAGGTCTGAGTCTGCCACAGGGTTCCAGCAACTAGGAAGCCAACAGTCCACATCTGCATTCAGACCCTCCACAGCCCGAGTCAGACTTGCTCTCACCGCAAAGGAAGGAGAAGGTCCCTTTCTCAGCACACCAACAGCAACAACACATCTCGTCACACAACAAGCAAAACTCACAAAATCCGTGGGCAGAGAAGGATTGATAAGAAATATCAGCATTTCCACACACAGAAATGCATGGCTTACAGGTGCTGCAGTGACAAGAAAGATCAATCAGCACTGCTCCGCTATTACTGTGCAAGTCCCCGTGCGCTTTGGAAGGGGAATAAGCTGCATAAAAATAACCAATAACCCACCACACTCTTACGAAAATCTAAAAATATCTGGATATCTGGATGAGTTTGCAAAAAGTGTGGCGATCTGGGTCAACAAAATATCATGAAGGCAAGAAAAGCTGCCTTTAAGACCAGTAGTTTAATTGAACTGAAATCTCTCATATCCATTATGCATCCTCCTTCTGACACCCACACACCCCAACCCATGAATTATGGAGTGGATCCTCCACATGACATTTGAGAGATGCAGCTTTCTTGTCAATGACAAATTCCCATCATTTCTTCCTCAAAACGAAGGACTAGAATTAAAAAAGGTCTCTTAAGAATGAAGTCACCAGGGAACAAAGGCTTTTGTGTTTAATTGCTCAGGGTGCTGAGAAGGTAGAAGTGGATAGTCATGTTCCCTCGTGTACCAGCTTGAGCTTTCCACACTGTTCTCAACAGCATCAGCTCAGCTGAAAACAAACCCACAACAATAAACCCAGCTTTATGGATGGCATTTGCCACCCGTGAGTTAATGCCTTGCCCAGCATCAAGGCACGGTGTTCAGCTGAGACCCAAAGAAATGGGATTTTCCTGACTTCTGTCTCCTTCAAAGAGACCTGCTGTGCTGGCTGGTACTGAAGAAGTCTCCTCAGATACTGAAAGACCCCTCCTTTGGGTGCCTTGCTCTCAAGGAATGCATGTTTGACATAGCAGGCCTATAGTAAGTCACAGGAAAAATAAGAGCAAACATTTAATATCTCGTTCTAGTAACTCAGCACATGTGGTCTAGTCTTTTCACTAGTGAAAATGCAGCTTTCAGAATGGCATGCTTTCTCTCCTGATCTAAATATAAAAAGGCTCGTCAGGTGACAAGCAAAATGCAGAGCTATTCACCCATCCACAGCAATACGGCAGAGCCAGCCACAAAGCACTGCCCGTCCTCTTCCTCAAACAAGGGTAGAGAGCCAGGAGAATTTTCCCTCCTTTCTTTAAAACCTAGATGAACCACAAAAATATCGACAAGTGAAGAAGGCTAAATGGAGTCCTAAGTGTGCTAACATACGCTATTGTTCCCATTTTTGTTATTTGTTTCCTCTCTGCTCTGTAAACATAAAACAGTGATGCAGAACATTCGGTGCCATTTCACTTCAGTGCCACTTCGATACCCTTTTTGTTCTCTGCCCACAGCCAGAGTAGATGAATGGCCTCAACTCTCATAATTTCTATTACACGAGTCCTGAATCGTGAGCGGGGCTTGGTGAGACCTGATACACAAATGCACGCAGCTGGAGGCAGCCAGGAGCAGCCACGCTCGACTTCACACCTGCTACAGCAAGTGAGAGCAGCTCAGAGAAGAAAGGGAGGCCAAGGAGCAGGAATAGGAAGCCTGTGGCTACGCTACGGCTCAGCCACAGCCCGTACTGGCACAGATGACGTTGACGTGCAAGTGCACTGGCACACATCTGTTTGCCTCTTGGGCTTCTCCAATAATTGTAAAAATCAGATGCAATGAGAAAGACTGGACGCTGAATTACTGAGTTTTACCGTGTGCGCTGCATCCGGTGGGACGAGAGCAGCTCCCGCCTCCTGCAAACCTCTGCTCAGCCTACTCGGTGCAGAAGATCACTTCATCTGGACCTTTTCAAGGACAGAGTTTTAGCTACTTCAGTTCGTTCTGCTGCAGCCACTGTCTTGACGTCGTTCGTACAGGAACAAACTCATTTCCACCGGCAGCGCTCTTGAAGGAGCAGGAGCCCTGACCCTGCTCGCAGGCGCAGCCGGGGGCCCTCCCCAGCCGTGTTTACGCAAAAAAGAAACCCACACCCCAGCCCTCCCACCCTTCCTCCCTGCACAAGTGTGGCCTTCCAAGCGCAGTTCCCAGCAGTCTTTAAAGATGCTTTTCACATGTTATGCCGGGTTCTAAACTACAAGCCAAGAATCCCCCTTAGGATTCAGCTGCCTACCAGCCCTTCCCCAGCAGCCACAAGTAAATTCCCCTCTTTCTAACTGGCTGAGCAAACCTGCTTTCTCACATCTCTCACAACTCCTCCACCTCCTACCCTGCTCCCATCAGGCTTCCCCTGTCCCTCTAGCCCAGCTACATCCCCGCGGGGCCGGCAGGCACCACCCAAACGCCCAACAGCATCAACAGAGCGCCCCACGAGCATCCCGCCTGTTGTGCCTTGCGAAGGCAAACAGCAGCGAATCGCGGCTGCAGAAAGCCCAGCGGCGTGAGATTCCATCTACAACAGGGATGAGGGACAGCACAGACAGTATCTCTCTTCTGCTTAAGCCAGCAAAATATTTGCCTTCGGGTATTTACAGAACGAATGTAGCATGACACAGGGTGGTGGTATTTCCAGGCTCTTCAGGAAACTCCAACCATGTGCTACGCTGCACTTAAATCTGCCCACATTTCAACAGGCATCACTGATAAATACGTCAAGGGGGAGTGTCAGGAGGACGGAGTCAGGCTCTTTTCAGTGGCGTCCAATGACAGGACAAGAGGCAACGGGTACAAGTTGGAACATAGGAGGTTCCACAAAAATATTAGAAAAAACTTTTTCACAGTGAGGGTGACAGAGCCCTGGCCCAGGCTGCCCAGAGAGGGTGTGGAGTCTCCTTCTCTGGAGACTTTCAAAACCTGCCTGGACGCGTTCCTGTGGGACCTACTGTAGGTGATCCTGCTCCAGCAGAGGGGTTGGACTAGATGAGGTTTTGAGGTTCCTTCCAGCCCCTGACATTCTGTGACCTTTCACCAACATGCTATACTTTTGTCTATTTTTTTAGACTGTAGGTACACAAACTAAAATATACATAAAATAAATCACAGAAGCATCACGGACACATCTCAAAGCAAAACCATATCTTTTTTTACCATACTTTTTCAGAACAATTGGCCAACGCATACACAAGGAGGTCTCAAGATGTGGCAGGTGACCTACAAAGCCCAGAGTGCAATACATAAAGGAGAAAATTCAGAAAATCTCCAGAAAATATTACCCCCCCAAAAAAATATTGACATAATTACTTCAAGATTACTTAATTAAGATTGGGGGTATATTATTTTTCCATTCAAGTTGACTCCAGACCTCTAAAAATACCCTAAAAAGAGCAGTTTAGGGGAATTTATCCATTCTGACCTGCACAACGCTACCACAAAACTCTTTTACTTAAAGGAAATGCCTGGAAAAAGTCAAAACGGATAGGGCAGGGCGACAGAATCCAGGAAACCTGTCTATGAACAGCTGCTTTTTCACACAGGAGACACTGCAAGCCCTCCAGCGAGCACAGAGCTCATCCTCAGGAAACCCTGCTCTGCAGGCTTCAGGGCTGCAGCACAGAGAAAAAGCTCTTTGTAGCCTTCTTAGGCTGGAAACGCCACTGTCCGTGGGAGCCGCTTTCAGAAGGTGCCACAATGGTCTATGAACACGACAGCCCCGGCCACAGGCCTGGCAAACCAGGCCCTTCCTCGGAGAGAGAGCGAGGTTTCTGCATGCCAAGCCCAGCTGCGTTCAGCTGGCTTTTGCTGGAAGTTAGCTCTGCTTTCCTTTCAACCTCTGAGAGAGATGTGGACATCTGAAAATCTATTTGTTTTCGGGGCTTTTCTTGTATTTAGAAACAATGTCAAGCACTCTTTAAAAAGTGACTCAGTTTTAAAAGTTCTGGTTCCCAAATTTATTCTACACAGCTGCGTTCCTTTCGTTCTCTAAGGAAGACGAGCAGATAAACCCCTGAGCTTTGCCTGTTCTGCTGCTGACTGCTACAACACCTTCTCAGCAAGAGAAAAATCACGTCTCATCGGCACATGCTAAGCACTACAGAGACTGACGCTGCCCCAAAGTGCCTTTTTGCAACAGTATGTCCCTGATGCGAAAGCACCAGGACCCTCTGCTCCTTGCATCACACTTCCCTGATGAAGGAGAGGATCTCAGGGTGCTTGACTCCCAAAGGTGCGCCCAGCTCTTCCAAAGCAGCTCCGTGAGTTCTTCTAAGGCCTCTCTGAGGCACCCAAGCACACGGCCACAGCACTGCTCCCACCCGCAGGTTCCTTCCCAAGCACTTTCTGGCCCTCAGGTCCCCGTGCAGGCCCGGATCCCAGCGCTGCAGAGCACCACAGAGCGAAGCACTTACAGAACACACAGCTGATTCAGAAAGCTTCCCCCTGCCAGCTTAGGTTGCATGACTAACTTCCCACAATTAACACTGAAATTCAGGAGTTGCAACATGCGTGTGATGTGTGGACACAAAGTGACGGGTGTTCATGTCCAAACACGACACTCTTACGAGGCTGCAGAGGAGCGGCAGCACACTGCAGGGATTCTGTGGTTAATGGAGACAGGCCATTGCCCAACCACCCTCATGTCCAGTAAAAGCCTAATTATAAGGTAAACAAAATACAACCTGGAAAATTCTTATTGCTTGTCAGTTCAGACAAATTAATTTGGATTAAAACAGAGTTGAGTTTAAACAGGAATTCCTGCTTCCAAGCCGTCTCAGCAGCGAGCACCTCTTCCCCAGATGCTGTGGCTGCCCTTCTGCTCCTCTAGCGAGCTGTGTCTAAAGCAATGGTGCCCCTGCACAGCAGAGACCACAGAAAGGGGTGGGAGGGGAACCAAGTCAGCAGCAGCCCATGTAGCATATTAATAAAGATGAGGGCTTCTTACAGGCTTCTATTTTCCACTGTTCGTGTAAGCTGTCAGTTGCACTTAAAAAAAAGAAGTGTTTAAGTTAGATTTAGATAGTTAGATTAGGAATACGTTTCAACTGGTTAATGAAGGACATACTGTGGGTCATTCTATCAAAAATACAGAAGAACCAAGATCCTCTCGCACTGGAAATCCAGTATTTGCCATGACTTATGCTGCATAAACTTCTTGCTCCCAACTGCGCAGAACAGAGTTAGCCAGGTCCTTTGCTGGTAAGCAAACACAGGAGGCTGTACCCAGCTGTAGCGTTTGCTGCCACAGGTGACAGCACTCCCTAGGATGTGCCCAGAGGGAGAGCACACACAATAATTACAATAATATGTAGTCCTGCATCTTGTCAAAAAGTACCTCAGCAGGAGCAGAACACAACAGCAGCCAGCAGTGAGGTAACCTCCCTGGGACACAATGCTGGGCCGAGCTGGGAACGGCACAGAGCCCAGCACATCTCCTCAAAAAAAACAAGTCCAAGACTTCAGTCTGCTTACAAAATCTCACTTATGCAATTCTTTTTGTGTAAAGAACAGATTAAAAAAGATGGCAAACTCTCCCGAGCTCATGGAGAGGCTGGGCAAGCAACAACACGTCCCAGGCAAGCATCTGCCTCTGGAAGCTCTTCCCAAGCAAGGATGAAGATGATGGAGACAAGTGGTGCATGGCAATCAGTGCCAGTGGCGCCCAGTGACTTAAGTTCCCGTGCCCATACATTATGGGCTAATGCCATCGAGCATTTAAATAACCCTCACCTGCAACGCTGGTCCCTTGGCTCTGGTTATCTGTAGCACAAACCAGAAGTCCAGCACAAAGCAGGGGGCGCAGAAGAGGGGGCATCCTCACAAGCACCCGCCATGCCCACGCTCTCACGGCTGCAGGCACAAGGCCCTGCGAACAGTATGAGAAGGGCATGGAAACTGCAAGGGAAGAGTGCTGTCAGCAGCTCTGGGAAACCCTGCCTTAACAGCGGGGGGAAAAGTCTGTGGTGCTGTGAAGAGCGGCCCAGAGCATTGCCAAGCCTAAAGGCTGGACAGGACTGAGCTGTGCCTTGCACCCGAGCGCTAGATGGTCCCTGCTGCCAAAACCCACCGCTGTGGGGCGAGTGCAGACATCTCCAGCACCAAGACACGCTGCAGAGTGGAGATGTAACCTCACCCAAAATGTAAGCCCACGATAAATCTAAAGATTGTGCCTACAGCCTCATGTGCTTGCTCATGCAAACCCACGGGTTACAGAGCACCATGCCTGAACTAAGTCTGGGAGACAGACCTGCACACCAGCCCCTGCACCGGGGCAGGACATGGCAGGC
>NW_009709210.1:0-1419 GCF_000703405.1 Apaloderma vittatum
TTGGTTACATATTGTAACCCAAGACAGAAGGTCAGTCATCAAAACGAGTCAGATACAGATTAGCAACCAAAAGTGTGGATGCTTATATGAAATAGTGGAGGTCTTGAATCAGTGGTGTTGACATTTTATCTCCACTAGTACTGCTTAAAATTTTGAAATATACATAGCAACTAGGAAGAAAATACACTTTTTTTTTAAAAAAGGTCCATAATCAATGTCAGTTTATCTATTTCACAATGAAATCTGACGTGCTAGATAACCAGAATGCTCTTTTTTCCTCACATACTTTTGTCATAATAAATTTTATTCTTTTTAGCGGAAAATAAGTCAAAATACCTTCACAATATACCTAAAGTTACACTCATAAAAAAATCAAATAATTTCTGTCTCATGAACTATAACTAGGCTAAAGTCTGAATAGACTGCAGATGTATCAGCCTATGCAATTTTATAGGAAGGCAGGAAGCACTAGATTAAACTTCCTTTATGTACTTATAGGGAAAGTAAGGAATATATTGCTGCCTGGTCTGCCCTGGAGATGGATGTGGTCCCTGGAAGGTGCACTTGACTCTGAGTAAAGCCAATGAATTTAAAAAAAACCAACCAAACAAACAATCCCCCCCCAAAAAAACTATGCCTGCAAGACCCAATGCTTATAGTTGCTTATATCTTCATCAACAGGCACAATCAAGTTTTTTAAGGGAAGGAACGTGCAAACCCTTTGAACACAGGCAGTATAGGATTTCAGTAACAAACTAACTCCCAAAGAGGCTTTCATATGCTTCTGGGGTTTACTGTGAAAGTGAAAAGTATGTACATCATCACTACGGAAGACACTAAAATGACAAAAGGCAAACAGGACATCTATATGAAAGGACACTGTCACGTTCACACTGTCACTGTCTCAGCTTTCAGGACAATGACTTGAGATCGCGGATTCCCAGGCCAGGACTAAGGTAAGTCACATCAAAGATCCCAACACCAGTTTTATTTATCAATCGGCAAAGAACCAACAACGATGTGTTTCAATCATCCACTCAGTGCCATCAACACGCCTCACAACAAAGAGCCATTAAGGAGCAAATGAACCGGCCTTGCCAGACTAGAAAGAGAGAGAAAGCAAGCCATAGAAAAAGGAAAGATCACCACCCTTGGATTCAGCGATGACCACGGCACATGCAGCTATTTCTTGTGGCGGGCAAAAAGCGCCCAACTTCCTTTTATTCAGACAGTTCCCTGCCACATCGTGTTGGTTACCCTCCCTGTGGAAAATTACCAGGAACGGGTGTCTGGGGGTTGGAGGAGGTTTCTGAGGGGGGTCATCCCTACTTCTCCTGGCTTCTTGCAGCCACAGCTCCAAGCCCTGCCTGCCCCCACACCTTGGGCAGGAGGCTGAGCCACCCCCACACCGACAGACAA
>NW_009709210.1:1489-12592 GCF_000703405.1 Apaloderma vittatum
CCAAATTTTGTAGAACACAGATTATGTAGGACTTACACAATATACCTGTAAAATACAATTAAGTGATAGGAGCAAGGAGAGTCCAAAAAAATCCTGGATTCCTTACCCTTTGCTATAACTATTCAACTGCTCTCCTGTGTTCAGAAAGACTATTCCTGCCAGTTCAGTCACGGTGTTTCATTCTCCCTTGCTTGATAAAGATTTCTCAAATAAATATTGTCTTTTACAGTGTACTACATTCTCCTTTAGAGATCCGTAAAGCGTAATTATACCTGTAATGTCATTGCCCAGGTTGTTTAAGCTCTGAAAGTCTACTGTACTGTTCTAAGATTTGGGGCTGGGTGGCAGAAGAGTGGGGAGTCCAAATGCTTGCTGAGTTTTTTCTTAAGGAAAGGGGGTTTGTTTTGTTTTTATTTTATTTTTGGAGGGTGAGGGGTTGTATGTTTGTTGTTTTTCTTTTTTTAATTTAGTTTGTCACAAAGTCTTGTGATTGATTGGGGATTAATAATCATGACATCGAGTTGACTGTAATACACTCCTTTTCCAGGGATGTCATGTTTATTGCCTCGAGTGAGCTGCATCAAATTGAAAGTCCAAAAAAATTATGCGCCAAACGTTCCTGTGGGCGCAATTCATCAGCCATCCTTTTCCAAGCCACTGACATGCAATTAAAATAGCATCATATAAATAGATGGGGAAAGTTTGAGAATATTTTAATTCCTCAGAGAAGAGGAACTTGGACAATACAGTAAATTACTTTTTATTACCCTTCTGTTTTGTACTATCGTCTTTGAGTAGGAGACTAAACTGGAGAAAACCACAGATTTGTGAAGTTTTGTGACAGAAACTTTCAGTTTTCTGACATATGAAGAAAAAAAAAACCAACTAGGTTCTTCAGAAACTCCAATTTATATTGTTCCATTGAACGTAACGAATAAAAGTATTTATGGTTTTGCCAAAATCTAGATTTAGAACAAGTTAGGCTTGACTTTTAGTTTTCTTTTACTTTGCTTGTGTAACTATACGAGAAATTTCTGAAATAAGCCATATACAAAGCTCTACACTTCTCAAAGATTGAAACAGAGAAGATTTTTTCAAAGTGTAATATTTTTTAAATTAAAAATATAAGAATATGACGATAGAGACTTATTTCTCTTCATGTTAAGAAGTATCTACTTTTTAATTTTTTTGCATTGCAAAGTAAAAGCAAGAAGACACACTCTCAGCTGTCTCTGATTAGAAAAACTGGAAGAAAATATGAAATTGTAGGAAAAATACTTTGCTGAACATTTTCAGGTTATACTACATTCAGTCTCAGATTCTTCTGACACAAAAAGAAACTTTACAGTGAATAATCTTACTAGGAAAATGCTCCTTTTTTTCTCATCTGCAATATGGCTTGGGATACCAGGATGCCAAAACCCCAGAAGCCACACTGTTCAGAAGTTGCTTCAGCCATCCCTTGGTTTCTAGAGACTCCACAATTTAGTTTGTTGTGTGATAAAAATCGTGGATGATGCTGGATGTTATGACATTTTAACACCTGTTCATCAAGCTCTGTGCAGTAGCTTGTTCCATACAATGGAAATCTAGCAATCACCAGTGGCATTGTATCTCTACAGTTCTGGGTCATGTAATTGCCTCTTATTCAGACCTCAGTTTTCCAAGATCTTGAAAAAAAAATATTTCATAGTCTTCCCTGCAACGTTTTCCCTTCTGATTGTGGTTGTTTTGCTAGTAATCACATCAGATATTTTTTAATATCCTTTTTAGACAAAATTTCCAACATGGATACTGTGCACACCTTTTGTTAAGTTAAAGCACGTTCTGCAGATGAGTTATACTATGCACTACCCAGGAAAGAGAAATACCATGTAAGGTTATTAAGTCATTTTAAGTGAATTGCAGCTTCACTTGAGATTGCAGTTGCAACTCTCCAACTGTTCATACTAGAGGTAAGTGCTAAAACTTAATGGCTGCTTTCAAAGACCTTATTTAAATATATATACAAATTACATCTCCTTAGGCATATAGGCACTGATACAGCAAATAACCAAGCTAAACCAATGCATTATTTCTGTGATAAAGCTTTATATCACTGCAATAAATTCAAAGAAAATACAGTATTTAGCTGCCTAGCCAGAGGGCATAAGGTCACAACAGAGATTGCTAGAGATTGTAAAGAGGGCAAAGCAAATAAAAGGAAAGTGAAAGAGTACACAAGCACATGGGAAAAACAAACAGGGCCAAGCAGTGGCTACTCTTGGACAGGCAGACTGGTGTAAATGCTTGTCTGATCAGACTGCCCTGCATAGAACTGCAAAGGATTGTACAGAAGTTGTCTTGCACTGACAGGGTGAATAGCTCATGCTTAGAATGAGAAAAGCCCACACCAATCTCCTAAAGCACCATCGCCCCACTGCACACAGTCACAAACAGACAATCCATCATCCATCATCTCCTTCAAAGCTGTTCTTTTCTGGGGTGTCTTGCTGCTCCATGGACATTTAGAAAAAAAAAAAAAATTGCCCAAGAGCATGAGGCATACAAGCGATCAAAACCACAATGCATTTTCTCTCCTTTCAATCTAGCTGTAAACTTTCATAGGAAAGAGATTCCAATAACTTAGTGAAACTTCTGCAGTGCTCAGCAGATTGGCCTATTTTTAAGTTGACCAGAGCTAAGAGCAGACACCTCACCCACAGAAGACTGATGCTCACGGTCAAACTCAGGGTAGAGAGGGAGCAAAGTGCCCACACTGTAGAGCCTTTCAGTTGCAAAGATAGAGAGGGCAGGGGAAGGGCAGCGCTGAAACAGACTAAACGTTTCCAATAAAACTGCATAGAAATACTGTGGTTTAGCTCAAAACACTCTGCTTTAAAAGTCCAATTTTACTATCATTGAGCTGCTACTTAAACTGTTACATGCTGACTGCGTTAATGGCAGGAATGTTTCTGTTTGGCAAATGGTATTCTAAGGGGAAGTGAAAAAAATCTTTTTCAGTTACTCCTATATTTAAATTTCTGGATAATGCCTATCAGAAAGCCTTTCAAAGCAAAAGATCTGGCTAAACATATCATGCATAGGTCATGAAAAGCTCACAGACAGCTAAGAAGATTGTATCATCCATGAATAATTCAGTCTGATTTCCCTGCAAAGGGCCAAAATTGAACAGGTAATCAGTAGGTATGAACTAAGTGAAAATTTACACACTTCGTTTTTCAATTTTTGTGGATGAAAACCGATGAAACTGTGCAGCTCATTCTATACATTAAAAATAAAAGACCAATTTATCCCAACAACCCATATCTGACAATGGCCAAAAGTGGATGCTTAGAGGACGTAAGAAAAGGTCAAGATACATACCAATTTTTCCTTAAAATATGGCTCCACTAATTCGTGGCTAAGCATTCTTCATAGAGCTAAGAGGATCTCTCTTATAAGCTTCAGTATCTCCTTAAATTTGTGTTAACATTTAGCACCAAGATCATCAGGCTGCCCAGAGATGTTGTGGAGTCTCCTTCTCTGGAGACATTCGAAACCCGCCTGGATGCGTTCCTGTGTGACCTACTGTAGGTGATCCTGCTCTGGCAGGGGGGCTGGACTAGATGATCTATGGAGATCCCTTTCAACCCCTGACATTCTGTGATTCTGTCATCGTCCTGAAGCACAGATTAAATAAATACCGTTAGCGATTAATTTTAATTCTGAACCTGCCACTTGTTAGCTGCTTTGAGTGAATCATTTTCTCTGCATGAGAAAAGGAAAGGCAACACCCAATGGTTTTGCATTCCTAAGTATCAGACTTTTTTTTTTTAAATATATATTTACACACCCACACATATACATGCATAAACATAAAAAAAATATCCTCTACATTAAGCCCATGCTTAGGGGAAGAAAGCATAGACACCTTCTCAAAAATACTTAAAAAATAACATGAGACAAGAAATAAAGCTGTAGTTCACAAATCTGACAGCTCTGGCACTTTTGTCACCTATTCCGGTTTCAGGATTCCTAGGATACTCTCCACATGGGTCACAACTATACAGACACTGCATTAGTGAATCATCCTGTATCAGGCAGTGAGAACTCAAATTCTATGAAGCATTATATACCAAAGTCAACCTATTTAATTACATCTAAAAATTAGATAAAATTAGATAAAAGTCCATATGTTTTATATATGAGAAATATGGTTTACATTCATATATTTATCAGCAAAGCTAGAACAACCATTGCTGTTGCTAATGATTTCACTATTTCCACTAAGTCATCATAACAAATCTTAAGACAGGTTTCTGCTTACTTCATGACAACATTTAAGCAACTATACTTTTCTGAAGAAAAGAAGAGGCTGCAACATTAATAACAAAACCGTGAGAGTCCCTGTCTCTCCGAGGCATTAATAGGGGAAATCAGCTCCTTTGGCCCCTGTGATAAATCTGTGTCTGCTGGCACAAAGCTGTGAAAGTTCATTTCAAGGTCTCATGAGTCAGTATTCATGTCAGAAGTACTTGAGCAGTCACTTGATCATGAAACAGACAGAACTTCTTACAGGACATGTTCAACCCATCACAGCTAATCAACAAACCTCAAAGCAGCAACGATCAATCATAAAGTGCTGTCAATAATCACTCTGAGAGCCCCAAATGCATAATTAAACTATACACCTGAAATAATTCAGTCTTACAAAAATTATTCTGCATTCAGATATTGACTTGTCATGATTTGATGTAACTTATTGATGTAGTCCTGTCACCATGTAAGTGGGTGGCAGAGAGAAACAGACTGTTTCATTGCACACAGTACTAAGCCTGAAAGGAGTAAAATTTTATTGGCAAAATCCATCAAAAAACAGTTCAAAATCCTTGTTCTTTTAATAAGAACTATTTTAATAAGCGAACAGTATTTTTTTAAAAAAAATAGTTTCAGTGTAGAACTTTTAATCAAAATATTGTCAGAAGCAGCCATGAAATGTGGGGAAGCCAAATATGAAAATGAGTTCAGGGTAGGCTTTTAAACTAGACCAACCCTCTGTCTCCCTGCCTTCCCCTAAATGCCAGGAGACTTCAAAGTCTCATTTTCATCTCGATTAATCAAATGTAAGAAATCTCAAATTTTTGTTGTTGTTCTCTTACCCTTCCATAACATCACAAATGAAAGTCTCAGATACAAGTGGTATGGTAATCAAAGCCATCAGTCCTTACAGAAAATAACAAATACAAGCTCCAAAACCAGAGAAAAATATTGTTCCTCTGAACATCCCACAGAGCCATACAGTAAAGTCTCTCTGCTTATCAGGATAGAATTTCAGACTCAGTCTGTCTCAAAGCATAAGATCTGATTTTATCTTGTGTAACAAGAAACATCAGTGATCATGATATTATGAGCCTTCTTTAAAATTGAGGCACTTTGTGTGACAGGAGAGAATTCTGCAGGCTAAAGCATGATAACTTCTTTTTTTGAATCCTAATTTGTGCTAAGGTTAGTGTCGATGATCAACATGGCATATACATATAAGTATACACACATACATCTTACTTTAAATATAATTCTATCTCACTTCCTTAGTTGAGAAACAGCATACAGACTAATAAAATTAATAGGGCTCAGTAAACTGTTTTTACTCTGCAACCAAGCTCAAAGCTTTGAATTTGATAGCAGTTACTCCTTTCAAGCTGAAAAGGTCACAGAACTTGTGGGTGCTTGAACTTGCAGGCTCAGGTATTGCTCAGGATACAGAAAATTTCTGGTGTCATATGTGAATACGTATGACACTTTTATAACAACAACCTGAACTCTTTTTCTTTTTGATAAGTTTGGACAGACCTTTTTTTCAAAGCCATTTGTACTTTTGCTTTGTACTTTACCTTAACTAACAGTTAAAGGCTACATTTATATGTCATCTCCAAACTTGGGCTTGTCAGACAGGTTAACAGGTGCTTGACAGACATAATTTTGAACATCTCTTCTGAACAAGATTTTTTAATTTTATTTTTTTTGTAGAAGGGCAGAGTACTGATCAGCCAGAGGACTTCTTGGAGCACTGATAGCTTTCAAGTTCCTTACCGTAAAGGTGGAGTGAAATGTAAAACTGTCCAAAGGTTGAGTTTATGTTTACAAGCAGTTCTCTTTACACGCCACCAGCAATATGAGTAACTTGGTCAAGTCAGCTAACCTTCTTGTACTCCAGCTTTTAGTTCTGTAATTTAGGGGCATCATAATTTGACCACTTTTATTGTCCTCACAAAGGATAGAAGCACAAAGCTGTTTATCTCCATAAAAGCCCTGGTGGCTAGAGAGCTTCTAACTCACTGATGTTCATACCCTTGACCTTATGAATGTACTTATTCTACTGCTCCAACTAATAAGCTTCACCCATGAAGGCATATGATTAAAAGTATTCAAATCAGCTACATTCTACAAAGCTAAAATATTTACAGAATGAATTTGAAAGGACCAAGTAACATTCAGTGGCACTATACATTGGTCTAGCTGGTCAAACAAAAAAAACTGAAATCCTGTGCTTTTCAGTTTGTGCCATACGTAATAGAGGCAACTTACATTGATTTCCTGGTGAATCACTTCTGAACTTCTACCTTCTTTTTTTCAAGCTACTTAACTTGCTACTCTTGTTGTTAAATTAACATATATCTTCCACTAGTATAAACATGTTCCAAATACCCATTGCTCTAAGGCAGCAAAGTGACAAAACAAGACCTAAACTCTCCGCATTCTAGGGAGATACCTCCAGGATTCTTCCACAAATCCAGTGTTTCTTGTGGTTCTCTTCTGACATACTAACGTTCCAATAAGAGAGTCCACATGTTATCTCCTTTGCAAAGTGTCTGAAAATAACCTGTTACTTCAATTATTCTGAATATAGATTAGCCTGTGTCTGGTAGTTAAAATACTGTAAACTTTCATAGGAAAGAGATTCAGTAACTTAGCAAAACTTCTACCAGTAAAATACTACTAGTATTTTATTTCTATACTCTGTCTATGCTAGCCTTCAAACATGAGATGAGAGCAATCTCACCCCACTTGCAGATGATCACATTGTAGCTAACACATCCAAGCTAGTATTTTTACCATCACCACCACCACTCAAGCCTCCTTTTTAGCTGTCTGAGAGGAATAAGTCCTTATGGAACTAACTATGGAGCAGCTAGTCCTGAAAACCCCATCCAAACACAGAGAGGACACAAAGGTGATGTGGGGTAATAAGCATACATATGCATTTAAAATCATGCTTGACCAGTCTGACCACCTTCTACAGTTAGGTGACTAGCTTGGTGGATGGGGTGGGAGCAGTGGATAAAGCTGACCGTATATAATAATATAAAGCTTTTGAGACTGTCTTCTATAGTGTTCTTATAGACAAGCTGACAAAGTACATGTTAGATTAGGTGTACAGGGTCATGAATTGAAAACCAGCTGAATGGCCCCAGCCGAGCTGTTCTGAAGTGGCACTAGTGGTAGGCCTGTCACTAGCACTGGGACAGACTGAATACTTAGGCATCCAGCTGGAGAATTCAGCTGAGAGGAGTCTCATGAATTTCAAAGAGAAATGCAAAGCCTGGCACCTGAAGAGGAATAACACCATGGGCCCCAGTACCTGCTGTGAGCCAACCAACTGGAAAAGCAGCTCTGCAGAGGAGGACTTTGCATCCCGGTACACAGTAAGCTGACCATGAACCAGCAACATGCCCTTAAAGCAAAGACAGGCAACAATCTCAGAAGCTGTGTGAGGCAGACCACTGCCAGCAAGTTGAGGTAAGGAATCCTTCCTCTCAGCTCAGCATTAACAAGGCCACTACTGGAGCACTGGGCTCCCCAGTGCAGAAAGTTGTGGGCTTACTGAAGTGAGTCTGGCACAGGGCCCCAGAAACAAGTACAGTGTCTGGAGCAATCTCTCATATGATGAAAGGTTGAGAGAGCAGGTATGTTCCTCTTAGAAAAAAGAAGGCTCAGAGAAAATCTTATTTATAAATAGTTGATGGGAGGGAATGAAGAGACACGATGCCCAGTGGAAGAACAAGAGCCAGTGGCACAAAGTGAAATGTGAAATTTCATCAGAACATGAGGAAACATTTATTGTGAGGGTGTTTAAGCACTGGAATAGTTGCCCAAAAAGGTTGCAGAGTCTCCATCTATAGAGATATTCAAAGCCTGAGTGGACACAATCCTGCACAATCTGCTCTATCTGACCCTGCTTGAGCAAAGGGGTTACACGATCTCCAGATGTCCTTTCCAACCTAAATCATACTGTGAATTGAGTCTTAAAGTGATGGGTAACTCAAGTACAAGAACCATGAACAAGCAAGCAAACTGGGATTGGCAAAACCTTGAATTGTTACAAAAAAAGCATGTAAGTTTGAACAGAACTTGCAAGTACTTGAAATTACAATGTTAATGTAATTACCTGCAGGTAACATATTTTAATTCTGAGTAATTAGACATAATAAGTGAAAGTACTTAGTAGAACTGTTAGACCCACATTTGTTTTTCCATTTATTATCATTTCTCAGACAGAATTAGAAATAACTTGATGGGCATCTAAATATTGTTCTGACCAAAGTCTACCACAGGATCAAGAATTCAGCTATTTTGAAACTAGTTTTTCAAATTAGTTTCTTCCCTGTTGAAAAATCTAGGGACTTGTAGTGCATAATGCAAGTATGATTTAGGACCAAAAGAGTAATACAGGAGAGAGAAAAGCAGCAGAGTGCATGCAGTGTATTAGATACACAATAGCTATGACCAATTCTTCATGTATCCCTAGTAAATAAGTACTCAGGTGCTTCTTTTGCTTTAAATCACAGCTATGCAGATGGATACTTGTATATAGTAATAAAGCTGGAAAGAAAATAGGGCTGAAGGAAACATGTAGTGTTTATGGTATAAGGGACAAAAATCAGCTTGTTCTTCATGAGACAGGAGCAACTCAACCATTGTCCAAAGAGCCACTTTAACAGCTCAGTGACAGGAATGCTGCTCAAGGAATAAATTAATTGAAAGGAAATAAGACAACATGCTCAGGAATAAAGGAAACAGTGCCTTTGCTAGGTCAAAATGTCATGTTCCAGTTTACCACTTTGCCAGAAACATATCTCCACACTCTCCTTTACAACTAAATGAGTTTTCTTTGCTTTTGCGGAGTTTCTGTAGTTCAACACACTAATTCTTTTCCTTCCTCACACCTAACACATATAATTTTGGTAGGAGAAGAAGGTCTATCATCTAGAATGTTGATTTTTTTGTTTTGTTCCAGACAAGCTTGTTTGATCAGGTATGCATCCAAAATTCAAATATTCAAATCCATTTAAATATTTTTTTATTCCGTACTGCATATTTTGCTATGCTCTATAGCAAGCATCAAGCTAAGTTGTTTCAACATATATTTTATTATCCAAAATGTCCATTTGAGATTAGTCCATCCTTGAACTAATGGCAAAAAAACTACTTTACCCAGACCTTCATTTGCATTTTCATGAAGAAAAAGTAAGACAAATCATGCTTGGACATAATGAAGCAGAGAGGCTTTTGTTAGTTTTGTTTGGGCAAAAACCAGAGTCTACCTATTTTGCTTTTTCCTTATGTATCAGCGTACTCCGTTACGGGATAGTATGTCTGCAGGTTTTCCAATCTTGCTGAACAATGAAAGCAGCAAAATGACAAATGAAGATAGTGTTTGAAGGGTTCACCATCCTCTCATTTGTGGCCTGCCCAAACATCTGAAACACTCAAATACTGGTGGATTTACCTTTAAAGATGACAAATCAATGACAACATTGACACATCTTATCCAAAGACAACTAGAAGTAACTACAAACATGCAATGATCTCCTAGTTCCAGAGAAGAATAAAGAAATCTTCAGTACATCTGGGTAGATGATTGAAGCTGAAAAACCAACATAAAATTTAACAAAAGTAGTTTTCCTCACACTTGTTTCGCAGTGTAAAACAGGTTTATACAATTATCACACCATTTGTTATTCATCCTTTTCTCTTAAAAGTCTTAGGAGATTCATGTGCATTTTTGACTAAACTTGGCAGATATATTGCAAAGATTTCAAAGGTATTTTAAAATAAGATTTGTAGGAACAGGCTGCAAGTAGAGGTAAGACTAAAGTTACTGCTTGCAAAAAGGAAAGCTAGAGCTGTGACCGCAATGTCATTACTAGACACTAGAGAATGAAAGCAGGGGAGAGCCACAGCAAAGCAAGATCCATAAGTTCTGCATTTCAAGAAGTTTAGTCTTTGATCGTATGAAAACTAGGAAAAAGGGGTGAAATTAGATAGTCACCTGCTCAGAGGTAAAATGCAACACTATGCTCTTGTGTGTTGCTTTGAATGTATGAAGTAGAGTTATTGAAGTGCTTTATTATCTGATAGTGAAGACAAATAGTTGCTCAATAACTAAAAAAGAAACAAAGAAGGAAGATCAGCTAGAGAATCTGTCACATATTTGGCACAGAAAAACTTTCATAGAAATAAGAAAAACTGGGAATATGATTACACACACACATACACACACACAAAAAACCCACCTCCAAAAGATTCTGTGAAAAAAAAACCCACAACCCCAAACCACAACAAATCACAGAATAAAGAACGAAAACATCTGTAATGTGACTCAATCACTAACTGTATGCACTTCCTAATACTCCCACCAAGACTGGACAGGTGAACTATGCCAGGAGCTTGATCTGTACTAGAAAGGACACCCTGCCAGAGGAGATCAAAATCAGAAATGTCTACTCACGTCCATTGAAAGGTATTCTGTGAGGACCCACAGTGGTGATCAGTAGGCAGCTGCTCCAAATACCCTTGCTTACTGGAAGCTCCTTTCTTGAGTTTTAAAAATAAAATTAAAGTTGTAATCAACCCTATAGGCCACCCCTATAGGTGATTTGAGCATTTGGCCCAATGCACAGACAAAATTTTCTTCCTCATGACAAATACAATTACTTTTGTGTCTTATTAGCAAGAAAAGCAAAATAAATGAGACAAGACTAGAAAAATTCACCCTTTATAGGAGCATTTTAATTAATTCTGTTTATAATATGCTGTATTGGGTTGGCTCAGCCGGATTTT
>NW_009709211.1:0-4086 GCF_000703405.1 Apaloderma vittatum
TGCCAAAGCAGCTGCGGCCGCGAGGAGAATTTCGTGAGGAAGAATTAGTGCTTGGGGAAGGGTATTTCAAAACCCAAAAAACCCCAAGTAGGCCTGTGAAGAATTCGCTGTGTTTCTTTAGAGGCTGTACCTGAAGATGAAAAAAGAGATTTAACAACCATCAGTTTTTCCCTGGGAAGCACCGGCGTGCCCATGCTGTGGGGAGTGAATTAGAGCAGAGAGAGCCAGAAACGGAGCAAATCGCAGCAGAGGCAGGAAGAAGATGAAGGAGCTCAGGACCCCACCAGCACAGCTGGCGGGAAGCTGGGGTGCTGCCAGCCCACAGTGACGGTGACGACGCACACCTGCTCGGGTACCGGGGTGTTGGAAGAGCCGCATCCAGCGCTGCTTGGCTACGGTACGGCCAAACAAAGTGATGGAAGTCCCCCCAGGAGCTGCTGGGGTAAGGAACAAGGCATCGCCATTTGGATGTTTCACCAACTTTTATCTTTCCAAGGACTTGAACTTATCCTGAACTCTCTCGGTGCGAGCCCAGGGAAGCAGCACGCTTTCCCCTCACGGCAAAAGCAGTTTGCCTTCACACAGAAACCACAAACCAGGGAAGCTGTTAATGGTTTTGGTTTTGCTGCAAAGACAGCTCCGAAGCAGAGGTCTCTCCTCTCTGAATTCCAGCTGCCTGACACGAGCAGCTGCCAAACACTTAAAACCAGGATGGGCAAACACTCCTCCCGCTCCAGAGAGGGTCCTCTGCTGCCGGGGAGGCACTGCTCACACAGAGTGCTTGAAGGGACTGTCGGACGAAAAACAAAATGTATTTTGGGGTTTTACTACCTTGAATTATTGAAGTTGTTGTTGTCTGCCCCCACAAACGACCTGTGCAGCCCGGCGGCCCTGTGGCCCCACCTGTCAGAGCCCGCAGGCTGTCAGGGACGGAGATGCTGGACGCCAGCGATTGCTCACGTTAAGTTTCTGCCTCCAAGCGTGGCACGAGGCCAGCAAAGCACTCAGGAGTTTCACCCATCTGCCCTTGTGCAGTTTCGGGGATGATGAGCCTCTCCCCCAGAGGAGGATGGCTGCTGGGGGGGTGGTATGCCGCTGCCAGACATAGCGAAACAAATAAATAACAAATAACTAACCTGCCACGCAGGCAGCGTCACACAGGCAGCGTCTGTGCGGCTGTCGGTGCGGGGGAAGAGCCCGGCCTGTGCCTGTAGCGAACAAACAGGTTTGACACGTCGCCCTGCGAGGGGGGATTGGCACCCCAGCCCCACGCCTGCGCCTGCCAAGGGGCGGGGAGCCGCGCAACGGCTTCTTGCTCCAGGGTGCCAGGGCTCGCTCGGAGGAGAGAAATCCTGTCCGAGGGCAGCCTGCCCACAGCCCAGAGGCGATGCTGGACTGGCTCCCCCGGCCCGAGCATCACCCGGGACCCATCGTGCAGGTCCCAAGCAGTGCCGACGCTGCGCTCACGGCAGGGCCGCCAAATACCCTGGGACCCCCCGGCAGGGCCTGCCTTTGCACCCCAGGGTGCAGGGGGGACATGTTCACCCTCCTGCCCTGCAGCACAGCCTGCCCTGCTGCTCCAGGGTCCCTCCAGACATCTTCCATCTGTCTGTCTGTCGCTTCAGGACTGACTTACTCCAGCAACGCCCAAGTGCGGGCATCCAGCAGGCAAAAGTCTGTGCTGCCCCATGTCCTTCACCTTCCCTAGATTCCAGATAAGAAAAGGAAGCAGCCAGAAAAAGGGGTACTGCAGTGTTTTACAGAGGCTTCTTATTCCTCGCAGCGCTCAGGAAGGCAGCAGACGTCTTACCTGTAAGCAAGGAGTAAAGCCAGCCAAGAGAGCTGCAATGGATGGGCAGAACCACAGAAACAGCCAGCGACAGAAAATGTGACCTGTGAGTGCTGGCACCTGCTTGCCTGGCCACAGGGACCAGGGGCTGCCTGCCGGGGGGCTCACGGGGGACATTCAAAGGGTCCCCCCTGGGGCTGGAGGTGTCTGAAAGCTCCTCTCTTGCTGAGTGCAGATACCTGCATTGGGGAAGTCTGAGCAGGGTGTGAAGGGAAAAGGAAAGCGAGGTGGGGGAGATCGAGTAAATTGAACAGAAAAGAGCAAAAGCAACAAAAAGCAAAGCAAATTCTGCAACAGACCTGATGGGGGATGAGTCGCTGGACGTAGAGGAGGTGGGCATAGGACTTGATGGCGCGGAGAACATGGGCCAGGACGGTGAGAGGGGTGACGTTGGGCTTGGATTCTGAGGGCTGCAAGACATAACCAGATACCTTATCAACGTGCAACCACAGAAACAAACGGCAACCGAGAGACAGTCAGACAACATCCAACGATAGCGAGTGCCTTGGGAATGCTCAGAGCATGAGACACAGCTACGAAATGAAGTGTCAAGACCTTGGGAAACACTTCAAGGCCAGATCTGCATTTCTCCGGACAACAAGAGCTGGATCTTCCAATTAACCCCTGCTCCAGCACCCCGTCCAGCCAGCCCCACAGCCCGAGCTGCCTCGCTGGCAGCCCAGCCACTTACCTGCTCTGTTGTATTTCCCCCCACTGCTGCCAGAAATAGTTGATGGTATTTCTGGACGTTAAGGACACCTGCGGACAGCCTCCACCCCTTTTTTGCGCGTCAGTTGTTGCGGTGTCAGACTGAGCCCCGATGCCCCGTGCCCGGCCGTGACCTGGTGACGTTCCGAACCAAACGGGGCTCGGAGGCCAGGCGCCCGGAGGAGTTCATTATCTACAGGACGGAGTCGGCCGGGGCTGGCGTTTCCATCCTCTCATCCCTCTAGGACAGCCAGGAAAGGAAAACCTCCAGCCCCCACCACGCCGAGAGGGTCAGCAGCATCGGGGGGCTGTGCTGGGACCCCGGTCCCCTAACAGGGCACGCAAACAGCTCGACATCGAGGGAACCAGGGCTCCTGCCAAGCTCACACGTTCAGCACTATAGCATTTCATTGATTTGTTTTCCTTGTTTTACATGGAAGAACTCAAAATTTTTTTCCCCTCACGGTCTTGATTCCCCACTTTGAAGCTGTGGCTGTCAGCTGCAGTTGGATCAAGCTACTGAACTAGTAAATGCACGGAGAAGTCAAGCAAGAAGTGTTTGGTTCCTTCAAAACTGTTCGATTTCGGTCATTTTCAGGTTCACCAAAAAGCAATTTATTGTACTAAAATACCAATTCCAGTCTAATTCATCTTATACTGTTTCTGTGCTTAGCAACTCATCTGTATTCTCTAACTCAGATTGTAAAACCCATTCCTGACAAAGCACCAGAAAAACCTCTCCACACTGAAAACGCCCCTGTAAAAACAAGGAGCTGTGTGAAAAGTATGACGATCTATGGGGTTTTTTCTTGAGAGAGGATTGGGCCTTCTGATCACACAGCATGTTGAATCCATAGTTGCTCTTGTCACCGCGTGGTGTGCAGCGATGTGCCCCTGTCCCGCTCGAGGAGAAGCCTCCTGAGGAGTTGACCAGGAGCTGACTTGGAAAAAAAAAATCCAACCTCCATCAAGGATGAACGCAACCCCTGCCCCTCCAAAATGAACCAAACGGGCAGCACCAGCACACACAGGGCGGGACGAAGCACAGGCAGCAGCCAGGGGAGCCTGCGCTGCCTCACAAACCTTCACTAAAAAGATAAAGTCTCTGTGAAAAGGGTAACGGGTTAACCCATCAGCTTTCAATACCTGTTCAGCAGTTCATCGTTTCAGCAACATTCATCATTTCAGCCTCTGGCTTCTGCTCTTTAAGCCCAGAATGAAATGTTTCATATATTAATAGAGAAGAGAATATAACAAATGTTTGCCTTCCATTTTGAGCTGAATGTAAAGCCTCGACCTCTGCTATTCTAAAGCACCAACCTCTCCCAATATCCACGAGGATCTTCGGGAAATATCGACGCGTATTCTTGTGCCTTGTGCTTTCTTGTCATTCTCTTGCCTTCGGCTGGAGTTACAACTTACCACCTTAAACCCAAAACGTCACTGTTCCCCTCCAGTTCACGCATGGGTGCAGCCAACACCCCGACACCCTCCTCGCCTGTGCCAGGCCCATCTCGGGCTACCTGCTC
>NW_009709212.1:0-987 GCF_000703405.1 Apaloderma vittatum
ATCCCATCTCACCTCTGAATGTAACACAGTCGTGCAACAGCTCCGCCCAGCTGAGCACATGGGCCGGGCTGCGAGGGCTCTGTCCGTTCTGTCTATTGTCCTTTGAGTACTTTCCCCGAGGGAATTCACGTGGATTTTTAAGGCGTCTGGTAACCCTCTGTAAGCTGATGGGGTTCCACTGGTGCGGCTGCGTTCATACACATGCTGCTTTTTGAATTCCCTCACTTAACTCAGATAACCCCTGTACTTTGATAATAACAGGCTCCCCTCTCTCTCTGGGGTCAATACTCCAGCCCATTACGCCAGTTATCGACTGATCACCCACCGGTCCATCAGTCAGACACACTGCCGGACCCCAGAAACCAGTCGCTTCATCATCACTTAAAAGTATGCGATCCCCGCCACTTACAGAGATGTGCCACAGATTCTCCGTCTCCGTTTCTCCCGTTCTGCGGGAGAATTTCGCCTGCAGCTCCCTGAGCTGGGGTCCCAACCAGTGGGTGGTATGGACTGTGCTCCGCAGGTTTCCACCCCGCGGTCTGGAGGAGCTCTCCGTCTTAATGAGGGGCTGCAAGTTTCTTTCCTCCAGCTCCACTTCCAGCTCCGAGCTGCTTTCACCACGATCTCCCCAGTTGGCTCCGTCCCAGGTCTCCAGATCGGAACACGATGTTAATTTCCGGATTTGGACCACATCGGGGGGTCTTTTCGCTTGTGCTAGCATTAATTCAATTCTCTCTTCCAACAGATGTGTCCACTCCCTTTCTCGCTTCAGTTCTCATCTTAAACTACCATTTTCTAACTCTGCATAGATAATCTCCCTTTCCAGTTCCTCAGAGCAAACTACTTGCTCATAAGCACATGGTTGGCCCCATGAGTTTACTTTAACCCTTTCTACAACTGGGTTTTCCTGGGTGCTACCCTGCACTGTAATCCTCTTTCCATTGATACCCTGATCACTGTGCCAATAAATGTGAGGAGTGCACCCAT
>NW_009709213.1:0-2032 GCF_000703405.1 Apaloderma vittatum
AAGAGGATTGCCTCCTGTGAGGTGGACAACATGGGACAGGAAGGAGAGACTGTGAGAGGCCCTTTTTCTCAAGGAGGAGCTGCCAATGATTAATGATTTTTGGCCAGATGGACTGCACCCTCTGCCCCTACTCGCCTTGCACTGAAGTGGGGAAGGAGGCAGCCAGGAAGATGTAGGGGGGGAGGAACAAAGTGTATTTAATATCAGGCACATTTATTGATGTATTCCTCTTACTATCCTACTTCATAAATGGTGGTGGTGAATTAAATTTATGTTTTCCTCTCCATGTCACTCTGGTTCTTTACCCATCTTCCTAAATGGTAGATTATTACCTCCCCTATCCTTAATCTCAAATCCTTGAGCATTTTTTTTAGTTGAAATTGTCTCCCTCCACATCACTGTGGAAATGGAAGTGCAAGGAGGAGTGAGCTGGAGACTGCATGGTTCTTTGTCCTAGTCGGCTTGAACCACCACACTAGGTAATGCAAATGTAAATAATAATCAATGCTTAGACTAGCAAATAGTGTTCCATGTTTAACACGGAATAGAAGTAATGAGGTTAAGGTGATTAAGTTGTGGTTCTTTTAATGTATTAAAAGTCTAGGAATAGACACCAATATCCAGAATAAATAATTTTTAACTATTTCATAGATGATATTATTACTGTGTATATTTCTCAAGAAAGTAGTTCAGGGAGCTTTACATATGAGTATACATTTATAAGTCTAGCAAGTGAGTTTATGGTGGCACCTGTTTATTGTTTAGCTGACATCTGTGTTTATTCCAAGTAAAACTACAATTTCTAGGGGCTAGTTATAGATACTTAGCTATTTTTCTCACACAAAAAATGTCTGTTTTTCATCTTTATATCCCAAATTGTGTTCTCAAAATTTAAGTCTGGATTTATACAGCGATAGATTCCAACACAGAGGTTAGGAGGTAAATCTGTGAACTCTCCTGAAAGTGAAATGAAGGGTGTACCTAATGAATTTCCCAATGTCACTAATTTAGGAGAGACTACAGTCACACTGGGGTATGGGGTGAAATTCAAAACTATTTTGACAAACTAGGGGAACGACTTTTGACTCAGGAGGTGTAGAAGCCTAGCCTATGAGGAAAGTTGAACAGCTTGGTTGTGCTTAGCTTAGAGAACAGCAGACTGGGAGATGAGTTATGACAGTCTTCAAGTACTGGAAGGGCTCCTGCCAAAGAGTGATACTGTGTTCTTCCTTTCTATAGGATTGAATGGCAGGATTAGAGACTTTATTAGAAGAATCAAAGAGGAGATTTATTATTTTTTCCAGATAAAAATCTTTAAGGACAGTTAAGATAGATATCTCTTTTGCTAATTGGCCCGGGGAGGGGGGAGGCATCCCACAGAAAAGGACACAGGCACCAACAGAAGGGTCAGCTAATTTTACTGTCTATTTCAAAGTATTACAGGAATAAGGCAATGCAAGCTTATTATACTCTAGTTTTAAGCAGCAAGGAGAAGAAGCAGGGTAATGCACCTAATAATCACTATATAGGCTTAGCAATAGTTATTAAGAAAGATCCATCACTAATTGCCCTAATATCATCATCCAGATCTACAGTTGCTGGGGAGCCCCTGTTGCAGTGAGGATTCTGGAGAACCATCCTGGCAATTGGGAAGTCCTACGCAGTGCGTCCACGTATGGGTGAGGTCTCCAGAGTCGCTGCAAGAGGGTCCAGCTTTTATACTATTAAATAAATAACCTGACATAACTTTGAACACAGGAATATCTGGTGTTCACTCCATTGGATTCCTCCCACAGCTTAGCCAGGGCTAAAGGAAGAATAGAAGGGAGTCTCCCTATCTACTTATCTATTTCGGTCCTTATCACGTTTCTCACCAAAGCCAGGCCTCTGGTCTCATGTACGTCTAACAAAGCAAGAAGCAGCTGGTTTCCCAGCCTTGTACCTGGCCTTTAGCTAAAGAAAGATCTCCCTGCGGGTTCCCACCACACGTTAGTCTTACCAAAAAGCTTTTACAGATTGGCATTGGAATATA
>NW_009709214.1:0-503 GCF_000703405.1 Apaloderma vittatum
CTTTTTTTCTAAGTTTTTTCTTAAGTTTTTGACAATTTTTTTTCTTGAATTTTCAGTAAAGTTTTTCCTTAAGGTTTTCCTTATGTTTTGGGTAAAGTTTTTCGCAAAGTTTTTGGCAACATTTTTGGCAACTTTTTTTCTAAGTTTTTTCTTAAGTTTTTGGCAAATTTTTTTCTTAAGTTTTTGGCAAATATTTTTCTTAAGTTTTCGGCAAAGATTTTTCTTAAGTTTTCAGTAAAATTTTTTGTTATTTTTTCTCTAAAATTTTTGGTAAAGATTTTATTAAGTTTTCTGTAAAGATTTTATTAAGTTTTTGGTAAAGATTTTTCTTAAGTTTTCAATAAAGTTTTTGGTAAAGTTTTCTTCTTAAGTTTTTGGTAAATTTTTATTAAGTTATCCATAAATTTTTTTCTTAAGTTTTCGGTAATTTTTTTCCTTAAAATTTCCATAAAGTTTCCGATAAAATTTTTTCTTAAGCTTTCGGTAAAGTTTTTGGTAAAATT
>NW_009709214.1:604-868 GCF_000703405.1 Apaloderma vittatum
ATAATTTTTTTTTTACGTTTGCGGTAAAGTTTTTCCTTAAGTTTTAGGTAAAGGTTTTCTTTATTTTTTTCTTAAGTTTTCAGTAAAGTTTTTTTCTGAAGTTATCGGTAAAGTTTTTCCTTAAGTTTTAGGCAAAATTTTTTCCTGAGTTTTTTCTTAAAATTTTGGTAAAGTTTTTTCTTCATTTTTTGGTAAAGTTTTTTTCTTAATTTTTTTCCTAAATTTTAGGTATGTTTTTTTCCTAAGTTTTTTCCTTAAGGTTGT
>NW_009709215.1:0-4126 GCF_000703405.1 Apaloderma vittatum
GTTTTCCTCCAGGGCAGAGGAGGGGGGAGTGGAAAATGGAGGATGCGAGGAGAGATCGCAGCGATTGCTTGCGCGGGTTTGGGGAGAAAACCCACGAAAATAACGGGGGAAATAAAGCTCGGTGAGGTGCCCGGGGATGGGAGGGGGAGGAGAAGGAATGGAGGGAAGTGGGGAAAAAGAAGATGCAGGGATGCGGTGAGAAGAAGGGGCAGGAAGGATGCTCTGGAATGGGGTGGGGTCCCAAAGATGCTGCCGAGGTCCTGGCTCATTGGGGGTGATGGGGAAGGAGCGACGCAGGTTTTGCTTTATGGAATCGTCTTTTCTTCCTTCGAACCCCCGCAGGCTGGCGCTTTGCTTGTCAGAAATCCCCTCTCCCTTTTCTTCCTTTTAACCCACCTTCCCCTCCCAAAAAAATAATATAATGTGGGAAGCACAGCCCACTGCAGCCGGGAAAGGACAAAACCCTTCAGGTAGCTCCGAGGAGAGGAAGAATCATCCCACCAGTCAGCTTGGAACCGGCCCCAGATAAACAAGCGACGGCAAGAAGCAGAGCTTTGGCTTTTAAGGAGGACGCTCGCCTTCCGAGCTGGAAATATCTCTTTTTAAGTGGGGAGAGGAGGCAGCCCCCCCATCCCCTGCGATGCTGCTCGATGTTAAAAACCCCCTCGCCCCTGGATTTAGCCCACCCACAGCCCCCAAGTCGCGTTTTTCCCCGCACACTCACCTGCTTCTCGGTTTCTTGCTCGATTCGAGGTGATTCAGCCGCCGAGGAGGAATAAATAGCGAGAGGGAGGAGCTGGCTCCTGCGCAGCTCAGCCCTGCCCAGCCTGGCCAGCACCCAGCCTCCTGCCTGAGGCAGCACCCTGCCAAAAAATCGGGGGGACACACCGTGAAAAAATTGGGGTTTGCTCTGCAAGCTTTGGGTTCACCCAGTATGGTTCTTCCTGGGTGCGGGAGGCTGGAAAATTTCGGGTGGTTTTGTTCGAGGGATGTTGCTGAGATGCAGAGTTTGGGGTGTTTTTTTTCTGGAATCTTGGGGTGAGGGCTTTGGGAGAGCAAAAGATGCTTTTAGCAGTTGGCGGCCGCGGCTCTGAATCCATTATCGTGCGAGGTGGGGAGGGGTGATGGGTGGAAAATGAAATAGAGCCACGGGGGGAAGGATGAATCTGACTTTTGGATTTTGTCCCCGGAGGAGTAAAACCTCACTCCTGCGCAGAGCAGTGGAAAACCCCCGATATTTAATGAGAGAAAACACCACAGAAGGCAATTTAAAATATAGGATGCTCCTGGCAAGCTGGGGCTTTCCTGCCACCCTTTTGCAGAGGGCGAGTAGGGGTATCAAGACCTAAAGACCAGGATAAAGGAGTAATTCCCCTCCTTTAGGATTTAGGATGTTCTATAATAAACAGGTTCGGGCCAAGTGTGGGATGGTTGGGTTGAATTCATCCATGGTTTCTAAAAATCAGGATTTTTCCTTAGTAATGTATTCTGGAGGAAATTCTAGTCCTGTTTAGGGCAACACAGAAATATCCGTTGGATGCGAATCGAGCGCGAGAAGCCAGAGACCATTAATGAATTTTTAATTTCTTGGGGAAGTTGGAGGCGCTAAAATGACCCAAATGAGCGCACCCAGCGCATCTACGGAACAGAGCCGTGTGCCGCGCGCTGGCTTGAGCGTCTTGGGTTGAAACTTCTCGCGGCAGCGAGCCAAGAGCTGCATCGATCTCGGCGGGAGGTTTGGCCCTTCTTCAGCCCGCAGTGGAGGGCAGAGGAAATAATGGGCCGTTAAGTGCGATGAGGCTTCGTGCCAGGTTAGAAAAACCTTAATGGGGTGGGTTTTTTCTCGTAAGGAATGGAAAAAAAACCTGACTTTGGCTTAATGGTGAGCTGGGAAAGGCCCTGACCCTGCTTCGTTGCCTCTCATTGACTTATTTCTATTTTTTTTTGCTTTAATTCATGCAAAACGCTTTTATTCGCGCAACCCTGGGCTTGCTTGGAGGGTTAGGCGTGGCTCGCCGAGGCAAGAGAAGGCAATAAAGCGGTTTGTGGGAGATTTGCTGAGGTCTGAGGCTGATTTGGGGGGGGTTAGAGGTGGGGATGAAGCCCAAAACCTGTCCCCATCCCGCCACCACTCCCTGGAGCCGACGGGAAAAGAAACTCTGGGCTTGAGAACGCCCCATCTCAAATCACACTTAGCTCATCGGGAAACCTCTTTAAACCCTCCAAAGGCAGAGATAAATGGAAATAAGTGCTGTGTGCGGAAGGTTAATTAAATGCATTTTGCAGGACTTGGTTGATTTTTCCGGTCTCAGCGCAGAATAATGTCTTTTTAAGTTAAAACGCTCTGCTTTGGCATTTTTTTTTTTTTAGGGGGTGGGGGAAACCAGAAGTCTTGGTAATATTTGGCTGGATGTGAGCAGGGAAAAAGCAATTTGGGGAATAAATGAGAGCCCAGGGAAGTGCTGGGAGCATTTCTTTCCCAGCCAAAAGGAAAGATGCCACTGGGTCAGGCTGTTATTTTCCCACGTTGGTGCATAATTAAAAAATCAAAGCTATATTAAGGTTATTTCACATTTTCCGCGGTGGCGAGGGCTTCTCTGCGCGCACGGGGTAAAGCCACGCTGGGTTTGCAGCCCTGCGGGAAGGGCGGCTCCCCTCCAGGAGGAAAGAAATGTCATTTTTGGCCCATTTTTTTAGTAGAAGAAGGGGTTTTCCGGACATAGGGATCTTTCTTTGAGCGGTTACTCTGTGACAAACCACAAGATTACGCAGTTCGCAGGCGCTGGTTTTGCCTCTGCTCGTGGCAACCGCAGATTTCCCTGCAAAAAGAAAATATAAAGTAAGGGCTCTACGACGTTTTAGCCTTTTGCTGTGGATGGAAACAGGTCAGGAGGCAAAAACAGTAGGAGCAGAACATTAAACAGAGGCACGTAAGGGAGACGGGAAAATCAAACAACCTCAACTTTCCGTCTGACGCCTCGTGCCGCTTCCAGGAGGGGTTTTCTTCCTTTTTTTTTTTTGTTCTTTTGGCCAGACATTGCAAAGTTGGCACAGAAGAAATAAATCAGTTTATGGCACAGAAAAAATAACTCGGTTTATGGCACAGACGAAATAAATCAGTTTCTGGAATTTATAAAATCGCAGCCGTGACGCTGGGGAGGAGGTTTGTGCTCCCCGTTTCTTGGGCGGATGTGGCTCACGGGCTGGCGGGGGGAGGCTCCAGCAACTGAAAATTTATTTTTAGGAGGGAGAAAGCAGAAAATAAGGCAACATTCTGGTGTTTCAAAGACAAAGCTGGGTGCTTGAAGAAGGAGTTTAGCCCCAATAATTTAATAGGAATTCCCCTTCTGAGGGGAGCAGTGACTGAAATATGAAATATTGGAGGCAGCACCTCTTTTTGCCATTAGAAAACCATCTTTAAAAGGCTATAAATGCTCATCCCGCTGCTGCAATCTGATTAGGGGTGTAAGAACCTCCGCTGCTATTCCAGGCAGGGGCATGTGTAAGCTCCTTGGCTGCAGGCTGATGCCTTCCCGGCGATGTTCCACGTCTTTAGGAGATAACCTGCACGGGAAACAGCTCCCAAAAATGTGCCTTTATGCCCCTGTCGGGGTTGGCAGCATCACCCAGGAGTGCCAAAAGGTACCTGGGCGTGCTAAAAGGTAAAGTTGTAACTTATATTTTTTTTTTTTTTTTAAAAAAAGTGGGGGTTTTGGAAATTAAAAAAAAAAGGGGTTTTTTTGGTAAAATAAAAGTGCTTTGAAGGGGGCAAACGGCGTCAGGTTTTTTTGGTGTTTGAGCCTCCCTGCTGCCAGCTAGGTCAGATCCTGGGAAACAGGAGGAGCCGGTCACACTTCTTCAAGGAAGGTTCCCAGTTTGGTTTCAGCCGGGCGTTTGGGTTAAAAATAACTCGATGGGAGCAGCCGGATCGGTGCTTCGGGGCCGAACAATTCCCCTCTGTGTCAGGAGAAGGAGCGAGGGGAAGAGCCGTGACCTTTGGCAGGACGGGTTCGTTATGTCCTTTCGCTTCAATAAATCTCTTGTTTTTTGGGGAGGGACAAGAACAGCCCGAATTTGGGGGCTCTTTGAGAACACGATGTCCCTCCATAAAGCCATAGGGAAAAAA
>NW_009709215.1:4263-8137 GCF_000703405.1 Apaloderma vittatum
AATATCTGACTCACCAGGAGGCTTTCCTTTGCTTCTCTCCCGTTTATTTTTAACTTGCAATCCCCTCTTTCCAAGATCGTAAGCGTAAGCGCGTTGCGTGACATAACGCGGCCTCGCTGAGGTCACCCTCTTCAAAATAAACCCCGGGGAGTGCCCGGGCTGGGCACAGGCAACTCCCTTCTTCATCTTTTTGGCATCAGTCATCTGTGCCAGCCTCAGATCCTGCTTTGGGGAATCGTTCTTTTCCCGGAACGTGTCGGCTGCCTGCCGAGAGCCTGGAGGAACGCGCTGAAATTCCATCCGGCCTACGGAGACGTCACGTTGCCCGAGCTGAGGCGTTTCTTTGGAAGGATAACGTCGTGGTCCTTGGGGATTCCCGGATGGATTTTGTGGGGAAAAGGGCAGAAGAACTCAATTTTCCCGTAATTTCGCTTTGTTTATTCACCCGAGCTGTCCCATCCCTTGACCTGCTTTCTCACTCACGTGCCGGGCGAGGAGGAGGTGATTAAACCCGGCTCGCTCGCAAAACGGTTCGTGCAAATCCTCTTAGGGAGTACGTGTCCACCCTGATGTTATTGCTCGCCCTCCCTACAAAGGGTCCCCGGGGGTCAGGGCTGGCTTCGAGGGGTTTCATCCTTTTTTTTTTCTGTGTGGGCAAAATCAAGCCAGGTTTTTAGCCATTAGGGTTTTTCGAAAGAATTCCCCGTGCCATGTGCGTGTTTCCAGGCGGTTCAGAGCACCTTCCAGCTGGGATATCCACCAAAGCTTTAGTCCAAAGCTTTATTTTTCCCCCTAAAGCAACAAATTCAAAGCTCTTTAGGAAGCTCGTGCTGACCAAAGAGACATTATACACCAAATATTCGGGTTATTATGTGTCAAATCCCCGCCGTTGGTTGCGTTTGCTGCCTTTTTATCTTGGAAGGGGCGCTGCCAATGGGGGAAAGCTTCACCATCGCCTGCGTGGGAGCAAGAACAAGGCAATAACGCCCGTCTGGAGCGAGCAAAAGCCCTGGGGAGAGGCGAGGGCTGCTCCCAACACGCTCCCGCAGAGTTGTCATGGGCACCATAGTCATCTCCATGGCTACCTCAGGGACGCGAGCGATGTAGGAAGAGCGCTGTTACCAACGCTCTCAGCTGGTGTCAATAATTAACGGTCGGGATCACTCACGAGGTTTCTCTCTGAGGATGACGGGTGGATTTTAGCCAGAGCTTGAAGGCAGCCAAGATTGCGGATCTTTTTATTTATGGAAAAATTGAGATTTGTAGCACCTCCCTGAGGTAATTCCAGGGTGAGTGCGCTGGGGTACGAGTGCATGAGGTACTTAGATGCTGCTCTGGTGTTTTTTATTCACCCCTAGCCATCGCAACTGAAAATCCCAGATAAAATTGCTGCTGCTGCCCCAAAATTATGCCATGGGTACGGCCACCTTAAGAAACAGAGAGGTGTATAAATACGGGAGTTGAGATTTGGCCACAGTGTGAAGAAGAAAGCGTTTTGGAATGAGGATTTCCCCCAGCTAGCAAATTTTTGGGGGATAAAAACCAGCAACAATGATGCACGATATGGAGTTAATGCAGTCTGGAGCTGAGATGTGCCGGCTTTAGAGATGCCAGAGACGACAACTCCCCTACAGGATTTTTCCTGAATTCATTCTCTAACTTTTCCAAGGCAACTCCCAACGCCGCGGCTGGCGTGGAGAAAGCCAGGACGATAAAACTCCCGTTAAATCCGTGCAGAGGGCTTGAACCTCAAGGGAGGAAGCCCGTGGGCGCCTCGAGTCGCCACGATCTCCGTGCCACCGCGGGGGAAAACGCCGAAGTGTCGAGCACAGGCTGCAAAGCGTTTTACCTGGCGGTGCTTCACGGGGATGGAATGCAATGGATTACACCACGTTGAACATCAACCTTGCCCGCGTGCGGGAGCAGCACCGGAGGACAAGCCCCAGCTTGAGCTCAACTGATCAGCAAAGAGATTTTTTGTTTGTTTTTTTTCTCTCTACAATCACCCCCTAAAGCTGCGCCTGGTTAAACTACACAACTTTAATGCGTTCTTTTCCCAGCGGCTCCGGCAACCTTGACCTCCAGTGCAAGCCCAGAGGGACTCTGGAGAGAAAATAACGATCAAAGCGCTGAAACCAGAGGAAATGAGTTTTTGCATTTACGGCAGTAGGTCAGGGCTGGCTTTTTACGCTGAGCTGGGGGGGACTGGGGAAATCGTTCCCACCAGGCTGGGTGTGAGGAGGCTTCCTGCAAGCAAAGCCCCATTCATAGCCCTTAAATAGCAAATAATAATCAACGCTAGTAATATAATGCAGGGTCTTTTTCCCAGGGTGTTTTCTGGCCTGGAACATCTGTGCCGTCCAAAATACTTTTGTGGTGTCACTGAGCCAAGAAGCTTGGCAGGGTGAAAATAAAGGAAGCTGGAGAAAAAGCCTCTGGAATTTGATTTCTCACAAAGCTCAGCGCGTTCGGGAATCGCTCTGCTGAGGATTCATGAGGTCGTCTGTTGCTTGGGATAAAAAAAAAAAAAAAAGAGAGAGGAAAAAAAAGAGGAAAAAAAGAGGAAACTTTGACATATCAGCTACTGGTCAAATATTGAATAAAATGAACTTGGGGTGTTATTGCTCTGTCGCTCATCACTGGAGCTCTCCCTGCATAAAGAGGTTTAAAAAACAAACATTTTGGGGACTGGGATAGGAGTGATGCTTTGAGCAACTCTTCAAGGCAGCTGTTTTGTAGCGAAGCTCTTTTCAGGGGATGAGAAAAGCAGATGGAAATGGTCCCGGATCCTTTTTCTGGAGGAGGGGGAAAAAAAAAGTTGGCGTCCATTGAAAAATGGGGAGAAAAGAAAAAAAGGAAATGCAGTAACAATAGTAAATGTGGATATTGTTTTAATTTCAGAAATAGGCTGCTTCTGGCAGAACGGGCTGCAAAGGCTTTTGCTGTATTTCTCCTTAATTCCGGGAATAGAGAAAAACAATTTATGTCTTGAAATAGGTGTCGGTGGGGAACTGCACCTGGGCTGAGCAGACCCAGCCAGGCAAGGGAGAGCCAACAATGCGGCGGCCCTTTGAATTATTGATTATCTAGATATTAATTATAGACACTTCTCGGGGTCAGGAGGCAGAGCAGGAGGAAACTGTGCTGGGGGAGCTGCCGCAGGCGTTGAGTTTCAATAGTTTGAGAAGGGAAGTGGCAGAGAACACCCAACCCTCTGCTGGAGAAGAAAGTCACTTTTCTTAAGAAAAAGCACCACGCCCGAGAGCTGGAAATGAGCTAATTTGTCTTTAATTTATCAATGCAAGTAATCAAGCAGGTGGAAGGTGTGTCAGCCTGTGCCAGGGGGTCCCTTTGGGCAGGGATTGGAGGTTAATCATCAATCCTGACCTTGCTTTGGGTGAGGAATCATCACCCAGTTTTCCTCAGTTTGGGTTTTTTGTGTTCTTTGGGTTTTGTTGTTTTTTTTTTTCTCTTAAAATAAAGTGCCCTCCCTTTGGCTTAGGACAATTTTCTGGATTAGTTGGTGATTTACTATTAACTGGGAGATGCAAATCCCATTTGTAATCCATCTCAGGCAAGGAACAGAGATATTGCAGTGGTGACCACGTATATTTATAATACACATTGATTTGGGGATGAATTCTCTCGTTATTTGTTGCTTATCGGTGTGCTTAACTTATTTATTGTGACCCAGCTCCAAGAAATAACTTTAGAAAAACAAGCCAGATGGATTTGACTTGTTTGTTTGCATTTTTAACCAGCGACTCAGGTAAGCAAATATTGCATTTACGTTACTTACTCTTAAGCAGATAATGTCTTTGCTCTTCTGCACAACAGCGGGGGCATAATCTTATTTAAAGTTTATTTATTTATT
>NW_009709216.1:0-1098 GCF_000703405.1 Apaloderma vittatum
AATGCCGGGGGGCCTGGGGAGGATGGAGCAGCTCTCCCTGTGGAAGCCATTAGATATTAAACACTTCATTTGTTTCCAGCCGTTCTGGACTGCAGCGCTGGGCTCTAGGATGGGAGGCTCTTCTCTGACGTAACCAGGAAGCAGCTGCAAAATTAAGGAATCCCTCATGACATCATAAAAAGGGTCGATGGTTTACAGGGGAAGGTATAAAAATTAATGACATATTCCCACCCGAAGCAGCTTGCCTGCCCGAGAGCCACAGGGGAAGCCGCGCTCTGCCCGACACGACAGGGCTGCCTGCCCAGCACAGCTCAGCGCTGCCAGCTCCCTCCAGCTGACCCGGGAGCTCACCTCCGGCTCCAGCTGTCCCCAAGCCCAGCATCCAAGCACAGGGCTGGACCCTCACACCTGGGGTGCGATAACCAGCTCAGTATATCCCTCTCGATCCCGACAAACAGACCTTCATGCTGGGCAAGGGAGGGACTTTAGACAAGGTTTTCTTGTGGACTCAGGACTGGCCACAAGTCACTGATGACGAATGTCCCTGTGAAGTAACTCAGGGACAGGTGGTTATCCATTTCCACGGGGATAGCAGACGTGTGCACAGAGTGGCCCCAACACCCCAATTTCTGCAGCTCTGGAAGACCAACAGCTCCTGCAAGAGGAGGCCAGGGCAGTGGGCACAGTGTCCCTCCCCATCACGAAAGTCAGGCTAGGACAGAAAGAATGACATTAGCCTTGAGGACAAGCACAGGGCCATTTCCACTTGAAAAGGGAAAAGGATAGTGGTTTAAAATTAACTGTAGCCTTTTCCAGGAAATATCAGTGGAAAGAAGCAGCCATTTTTAGAAATGTTATTCTCAGAAATTTCCTGAAAAGACCCATCAGTCAAAACACAGATTGAAGCCATTTCCACTTGCACTAAGCAGCACTTTGGAGCGTTCCCTCCACACTTGGGGTGCTGGACCCAGCCGGCAAGGCTGGGATCCTGCCCTGCACCTCTGGCCCCAGCGAGGCTGCAGGAATCAGTTTTGGACGTGAAACACCCCACAGGGTGTCAGAAACACTCCTCCCACCCGGGGAGGCACAGTCTTCCCC
>NW_009709216.1:1129-5746 GCF_000703405.1 Apaloderma vittatum
GCCACATTCGCACCGAGACACGCCAGTCCCAGACTGTCACAGCTGAGGGAAAGGCACCTCCAGTCACACCCACACTGGCAAAGCCTGGAAAATCGCCAGAGAAAAAACTATTATGTCTCAGCACTGCCTGCACCAGAGCTGCTCCAAGAGGGTGAGCTGACACAAGGACTTACGACACAGGCACAGCAAAACCTTTGCTGGCCTCAAGGCTCTGCACGATCCCTGGAGCCCCTGGTTCTGCTGCCAACAACTGACAGCTACACCAGTGTGACCTGTCTGCTACAGGCAGGCAAACCCAACTGCACATAACTCCTTGCTAGCTCACAAGAAAGTATGTCCCTCCACGCTGGCAAGCCAGCTCCTCAGCACGTTTAAAGCTCCAGACCAGCCTGGCACCAGGTGTCTCTTGCTGCAGAGGGGACGCTGCTGTGGGGCGCAGGAGCTGGACAGGACTGAAGTGACTGCAGGCGTGGAAGGGTACAAAGGCGAGCAAGGCTTGGCACGTACCGAAGCCCGCCAGACAAAACAGGGAACGCTGCACTGAAAGGCAAAGAAATGGGGATGATGAAAACGTAAAAAGGCGTTTGGGGCACTGCAGCAAGGCAAGACAATGCAGCCCAATACGAGAAAATCCCTGACAGCGTCACCTCTGTCTGCACAGATCTTTCATCCCTCTTTTGAAGGAGCCAGCTGCACGGCCAAAGTCCTGAACCTCACCCCGAAAGGGCCAGCGAGGAAAGCAGGCTCCTGGGCACGTGTGCTCGGGGAAGGCGCTGCCGGGAGCCCGGCTCGGTGCTCCGCAGAAGGCACGGCAAGCTGCTGCTCCAGCATCCCACCCCGGAGCTGCAGGCGCCCAACCATCACCGTGTCAGATGTTATTTACAACGGGGGAGGAGGTGTGAACAGGCCTTCCCAAGAGATTTACTCCAGCCTCAAGTGAAGTTTTACCAGGACAATCGCAGCAAATAAAAGGCAGCCTTTTCCACCCGCCCGCTTCCCGCCAGAGGTGGGCACGTCTTTGGCAGCAAACGCAAACAGACAGCCTGGAACGTGCCTCCTCTGGTGTGAACCTCGGTGAGCGCTTCGAGCCCGGAGTAAAAGTTAATGAGAGAAAGTGCCTGCAGACAGGCGCGTTCAGAGAAAGCAGCCTTTGATGGGGCAGGAACAGCAAAGCGCGGAGCTTCCGTTTCAACACATTCGCTCCTTCGCCGCTCTTCGCTTTACAGCTTCCTGAGGGACCGGAGCGCCGGTGTGTCAGCTCACAAAGCAAACGCCAAAACGTAAAGAAAAAACCTGTGCATGCCCTCCTGCCCCAAAACTCCAGGGAGGCTGTAAATCCTGAGGTCCTTATTAGATGCCTACAGGCCTGAAGTACCTCCTCACCTCCTGCTCCAGCCTCCCCAGGTGATGCCGGTGACACTCCCAGCACCAGGATGTCCCTCCCAGCCGCTGTGCCCGTGAAGCTTCCCTAACACTTTCCACTATGAGACGCTGGATTTTACTTCCTAACAACTTTGCCAAACTTTAACCATTTAGGCTGCAATCCTTCACGCCAAAAGCTTTCTTCGAGCTAAATTTATAGGGAAAAATTCATCTACAAAGGTTCAGCCATTTGCCAGAATGAGGTTAGGGAAAATATATTGTTCTTCTGAAGTTAAAAATTCTTTGACCGTTGAAACCCTAGAACCCTCACTGTTTGGAGCAGGAACCGGGAGTTTGGCAGGAGACGGCAGCGGGGTCTGGCCATGCCTCCTGCCACCTCTGTGCACCCCTGCTTTGCCAAGGCATGGAAATCTGGGCACTGGTTATCAGACAGCTCTCACGCGCCCCGTGACAGCGCCGTGGGGTAAAGCCCTGCTCGGACGTGGCAAAGGCTTGTGCAGAGAATCTAGATTTACGTGTCAGCTGAGAATCTCGGGTGAGGTCGGTCCCGTTCCACGGGGGAGCTCACTTTTCTAAAAACAATGGGAATTCCACACACAAAAACCCAACACAGGAACATAAAGCCGAGCGCTCAAAGGTCAGGAACACTACGCTTGAGAGCCGTTGACACAACTCCAGGTTAACTCCATCACACTCACACCCTGAAAGGCAGTCCTAACGACACATCACCTTTTCTCTCCTCAGGTTACCGTTTCCAGCTGACACAGAAAACGAAGTCAGTGGACACCCACCCGCAGAGCTCTCTGATGTGCCGAAATGTGCACATATTCAGTCAGGCTGAGAGCTGCAGGACCTGGTCACATTTTGGGGAGGAAGAGGGCACAGCGCTGTGCTAGAGAACTAGATTCTGTCTTTGTCTTGGTCATGAACTTCGAGGGGATCCAGCAGTCACCCCAACCCCTCTCAACACACGTGGTCAGTAGCTGTGTGCCCCTCGCTTGTCAGCTGGCCACGGTGACACAGAGAGGTTGAAATCTGTGGGCTCTGGGCGACTCTGCTTTGAGGAGAAACAAAGGCAGATCCTGAAGAGCAACGTTTCTAGGGGAACTCCATCGCCTGCACTTCAAGGCGACCAAGCGAACAACTAGAAAACCTGTCAGCCTCCTTCAGCTCAGCTCCCCATCTCTACACGTTAGAGATACCACACAGAACTAAATCCAAACCCGAAACCCTTTAAGACAGAAGTCAACGAGTTTAGGCGATCCAATTATTTGGAATCTGAACCTTCTAGCTCTTCCTATGCTCCGACACCGAGCACGATGATAACATTTAATCAGTGCCTTCTCTGCAAAACTCCCATGTAAAGGGAAAGGAATTTTACAAGCAGGAGGACAGCAGGAAAATTGAGGCCAGGATCTCTGCCACGTCACCATCTCGTCCATCACGGGAGGCCTTATCGACATTACGCCACCTCTCAAGCACATGGAGGTGCCGCGGAGCAGAGGCTGCAAGGACTGCTCCGTCTGGAAACAACCCCTCACAACGGCACTCACGAGGATACGGCCAGATTCTCCTGGTGGAGAGGGGCCGTGGGCTCCTGTGAAATTCGGAAAAAATCTGCTCTGAGCGGTGCCACACAGCGGGAGGTTCTCAGGTGTCAAGCGAGCGATTCCCTGCGGGAAGGGCTGAGGCCGCAGGCACAAACCCACAGAACACAGAGAAACCGTTCCAGGAAGTTGAACATCCGAGCTCCCATATTAGAAAATATGATCTCAGTGCTCCAACAACTTATATGTGGCCGAAGCCTCGGGTCCCAAAAGTCCGTGCAGACTGCAGCACGCACGCCCTCACCCCAGCTATCGAACCCCCCTCCCCGGGACTCAGCAGCTCAAAAGCCTTAACCTTCATCATTCGTTAGCGAGCACAAGACACAGCGGTTTCATGCCAAATTCCTCTTTTCCCCTGTGATTTGAGATAGGATTGGCATGACCGTGACATTCCCTGCAGCTACCGTTGCCGCGCCGTTCCCAGCAGAGCCGTCTGCAGGGACAGGCTGAGCTCGAGGGTGGCGGGATCGGCCCCGGGGTGCCCCAGCACCCCTCTCGTTTTGCTGCTACGTCTCGGGAGGGTGCAAGGGAGCCGCGGGGCCCCCCACAGCCAGCGCCGCTCCGTTTCCTGCCGAGATTTGAAAACCTGTTGCAGTTCCAAAGCGAGCTTCGATTTCACTGTGACCAGCAGCTCAGAGACTCATAGTTACTATACAGCCGAATAAAATATTTTTTCATAAATTTAACGCCAGCATGTCTGTGTTTGGAAACTTTGAAAATCCATGTTGTATGGTTTACTGCACTGGAAAAGGTGCCAACAGAGTTTCAAAGGAAGGGAAGTGTATAACTGTTTCCTTTCAAATGCATTTTCCAATGGGATCCATTGAGGGAAAAGGCTGGAACTAAATAAAACATTATTAAAAACTGTTATGAAAAGAGACAGAGAGATGGAAAAAGATAGACAAAAACTCCAATACACAGCCGAAAGGGAGGGAAGGAGACAGGCAGCAAGAAAGGGGATACGGGCAGAAAGACACTTCGGGTGGGGAAAACGGGGCGAGACGGGGAGTTTTAACTGGCAGTCGCCCTTCGTGGTTTCATATTGTTGCAGATCAATTGATCAGGATTTCAAGTGCTGCTGGCCCGGTGGCACGAGGCGAACCACAGAGTTGGCTGCAAGCGCAGCACTGGCGAACTGCTGACCTTCAGTTTTAAAACCAAAAATATTCTTTGGGAAACAGCTACACCAGGTTCCAGCCCCCGGGGCTGCCAAGCGAAAAACAAGCGCTGCTAACCTGAAGTAACACCCCTGTCCTTTACACCAGAGCAACAACCAGGACTAGTAACGTGAAGTAACTCCCCAGCCTGATTCAACCAGCGGTAACCCAGCGTGACATGTGTGCAGGGGCTTGGCTCTTCCGTACTCCCTGAGTGGAGCGGCGAATTCTCCAATCGCTGACACCAGCCGTCGCAGCGATGCGCGCGCGGGACGCAGGCACCGGCCCTCAGACCGCTCCCGCTCCCACGCATCGGCCACGTTCAAGCTACTCTAACAAAGTCTATAAATACCGAAACGATCGGGTCCATATAAGCGTGGTCGCAGCCCCGGTCCAAAACCACCACTCCGGCTCCAGGCAGAGCCCTGGGTTCGCTGCCCGGCGAGCGAAGGCGGAACCGAAAGGGGCTG
>NW_009709216.1:5812-6126 GCF_000703405.1 Apaloderma vittatum
ACGGGGACGGAGCTGAATCTCTGCTGCTCTGCCAGGCTTCCAAGAGCCAGGCTGGGGGTGGGCAGAGCTCGGCGCGCGCCTGCGGAGCTCCAGGCCTGCGGTTCCGCGGGGTGCAGTAACCGTGGGCTGTAGCACACATGTCGAGGGATGAGGGGAAAAAAATAAACAGACAGACAAAAGAATGAGGATGCTCTGCCAATTCCAATTGTGCAGCTTTTATTTTAAATGCTTATCAAGCTGAGAAAGAGCAGAGTTCTTGGAAAACAAGGTTTCCTTTCTTCCTATGCCAGTGTCAAACACCCTCAAGGACGGGT
>NW_009709217.1:0-218 GCF_000703405.1 Apaloderma vittatum
GGACCAGGTGGACAAGTAGCATCCATGGAAGAAAGTATGTGTAGGAGTAGGAGGATCTTTCAAATGCTAAGGGGAAAAGTGAGGCTGCCTGTAATCAAACTCAAGCAAAAATCAGCTTCTTTTAACCCACAGTGAAGAGTAGCCCCCTCACCCAACAATAAAAAAAAAAGACAAAAAAAAAAAAAAGAAAATGGGCTTACTTTTGCATAAATAATTAA
>NW_009709217.1:266-2533 GCF_000703405.1 Apaloderma vittatum
AGGTGGGAATACTCCACCTGCAGTCCCTGCCTGACCCAGTCCTGGTTCCTTGCCCTGGGCCAGGCACCCCATTCGTTGGCAGTGAGATGCCAATGCCCGTTACTGATTTTTGCCCTTCCCTGGATCTCTAAGGTCCCTTCCAGCCTACACCATTCCATGATTCTATGCTTCTAAAAGCGAAAGATTGAGTTTCGAGCTGCGCCCTTTCACCTGCAACCACCCACCTTCATTTGTGAATCACTGTAGTATGTTAATTACCCTAACTTTGCCCAACATACTTGAAATTGGCCCTCAAGGAGCCCAGATGATCCATTAGCATAAGCCTCACTCCTCCTGAGGAACCCAGCTAACCTGCCAGAGCCTCTCTGCACAAGGGGCTTCTGCCAGGAGAGCGAGTGATAACCCTGTGCCTGGCGGGGGCAGAGGGGAAAACGGTGCCTCATCCCAGGAAATATTAGACAGTCTTTTCCCTAAGCAGTGCCCAGAGCAGGCTAGCCCAGTTCTCTGCTTTCTTACTATTATTTGTTTGAATAATAGTTCAATAGTTCTTTGTCAGAAGAGGTATTCCCCTGGACATACATTTTTTGCACCCATTGGGAAAAACAAAGTCTGATGTTCTGCCTCTACCTTGAATGTAATCCTGAATCTTTCTGCTGTAACCACTACTTGTTTGTAATGTGTATTTGACTAGCACGCACTCTCCCTTCCACTATGCAGCAAACAGCAACGGGTGATCCGCACCATTGGAGATGGATGGTGTTGGGGCGTCGGATCCAGAGCGAGTATTCAACTGGAAAAGGATAAAAGTGACAAGTTAACGAGGGAGAGAATGGATCTTTAAATTGAATTATTTTTTCAGTTACAAATATTTGAAAAAAAAATAAATCCATTTTATTAAAAAAATTCCAAACAGCCACGTGCTCAGAAACTTCTCTGCTCTGCTGGTGGGAGGGCTTGGGGCCACTCTGCCTTTTCTAGCTAAGGGTGGGTGATCACTCTGGGATTTTCTCAAATGTGGGGGGAAAAAAGCAGTGTGGTGGTGCCTCATCCCCTCTTGGCTGCATGGAGATTGCCCCTGTGTATGGAAATCGCCCACCCTGCCACCAGAAGTAGGTCTTACAGTAGGAGAAGCACAGGCAGCTTTTACAGCCTCCCCAGACCTAGGAGGAGACCCCCACAGTACCAGCGCAGGTTGAGTGGAAACCCGAGCTAGACACAGAAATGGGATTGTAATTATCGATTAACAGAAATGAAGTTCTGAACATCTAGTTCAGGCCCTGTCAAAAAAACGAAGCTGAAGCCCAGCACTCTCCCAAGATGCAGTTTATTTACAAACCCAAAGAATAAAGGAAAGTAAGAATCTAGTGTCACGAGTAGTTTGTGCTCACAGACAAGCGCTTTCAGTAGAAAGTCACAGACTCCATATTCCAGAGCCACCACCACAAAGCAGCAATTCTCCACTCCTGACCCGCGTCCCTGCTGCCGCCGCAGGGCGAGGAGGATGAGTTAGTCTCCCTGAGCCAGCTCCAACCCGAACCCCGTCCTGAGCTACAACAGTGCCAAAATATACACGTTCCTGGAGTTAATTTACAGCTTTTTGGTTAACAGTAAAAATCATCTAGAGACTACAATGACAGCATGAAACACTCTTGCTTAGGAGAAGGTGGCTTTTGTCAGCTCCCAAGGGAGACAAGTCCCATCCCCTACTGCGGTTACAGGCTGGTGCAGTCGGACACCTCTTGTCAACACCCCACACGCTGGTGCCAGGGCAGTGCGATGAGGCTGATGCCAGTTCCCCATTCTTGGCCCCAGCTTCAGGGCAGAGGAACTTGCCCAAGTGCTTCAGGTTTTGCCATCCCTCTCCCCAGCAGAGGCGAGTCCTTGGCTGGCATAGGCGGCGGGGGCGGGGGGATGTGCTACCCCCCTGCTCCCATAGGACAAGTGCCTTACCAGCCCAATTCCACCCACAGTGCCATGTGCCAACAGCACCAGCTCTCCCAGATCAAAGCCGCCCCCTCCAAAGAGCTGCCTCTTCCCCTCAGCTACAGCAGCAGACACGCTCACAAGGCTGCCAGCCTGTGGGGCAGTGTGTGAAGGGCTGCAGGCCAGGCTGCTCCCCCAGGGACCTGGGGAGGGGCAAGAAAGGCATGGCCGAGGCAAGCAGAAGATGGGGGTGGCAGAGATGAGGAAGGCTGCGAGGCAGCACTTGCCTTTGTGTCCCAAACACACTCGTCTCTGTGCAGCATCACCCTCAACCATCACCTCCC
>NW_009709218.1:0-202 GCF_000703405.1 Apaloderma vittatum
CACAAGCCCGGGGGCACCCCTGCAGGGCAGACGCCGCTGTGCCAACCCCGGCCTGTGACAAGTCTGGACCCCCCAGACTCACACCCATCGCCATTCCCCCTCGACTCTGATTTTAATTCCCGCCAGGACCACCCCTCAGAGCGGCTGCCTGGATGCAAACCTGTTGCAGAGCCAGCATTTAAAGGAATACATTAAAATGGAA
>NW_009709218.1:729-941 GCF_000703405.1 Apaloderma vittatum
CGCCTGGCGCCCCTCCCCGGGGACAGTGGTCCCCTGCCCAGCTCTGCCTTCACCGGGGATTGCCCAGGGCCACAGGGTAAAGCAGCACCCCCCCGAAACCCTCCCACCTGTGGCAGTTTTTACTAACAACAGCGTGTTTGCCTCCATCCCCATCTCTCCATCTTCCAGCCGGCCACAAAGCTCGGCTCCAGCGCTGCCACGAAACTGGCTGC
>NW_009709219.1:0-3628 GCF_000703405.1 Apaloderma vittatum
ATTTTACACTTAGCATTAAGCGAGAGAGCTGCAGTCGCGCTATTCTCTACGGGAGCTCTACGTCAGCTACTTTCTAGAGGAGATGCTTTTAAAGCATCTTTTCTTATAAGCTGCTGGTGAAATATAATTCATGTGCAAGAGAAGTTTCTGTGTCAGGTCATGTGCAGTGTGTAATGGACTACGCAGGGCTGGAATACACACACTGGATGAGAGAGCACGCGCATGCACCACGAGCCAAGCCCCCTTCCTCCTCCTCCTCCACCACTTCATACATAGCAGTCCCAGATCCTCCCCTAGTTTACGGCTGGCTCTCAGCTTTTGTTACCTATCATTTAAATAACACCGCTGTTCCTTATCATCCCTCTGAATTATCAGCAGATACTGAACTTCAGCACTCAGCCCTCTTGCCCGCTCCATTATATATATATATATATATTTATAAACCCATACATATAAATATATAAATTTAAACATGCTGGCTTGAGCCTCTCCAGAGCTGGTGCTGGGCATGCAGCACAGGAAAGCAGACAAGCCGGACACATTTCAGTTGCAAGCAGCAGCAGATGAGGGGTTTTTAGGGCTCTGCTCCCTAACTGAGCTCCCCGACGTTGACGGTCACTCTGACTTCATAACCAACACAGAGACAGGATTCATCAGCCAAGCGTTACATGTCCCCAGAAGGGAGATTCTCCTCCTCTCCTTCCCTGCCCTGTTTTCCTGCATTTTTCCTCCCTGAGGGCTGGAGCTCTCAGATGGCCAGTGCTTGGTTTTTGCACAGACCAAGCTCCTCAGCTCACCAGGGCACGCTGGCCTCTGGCTACAGCTAAAACCAGCATGTCCTCTGGGCTCCCCAGCATCCCACGCCTGCTCCTGCATTTAGAGGAACTGCCTACCATTTGACACATAGGGAAAAAAACCCTAATAGCTTTGCTAAAGCAGGAAAAAAGTAAAAAATTAGATCTCTGCTGCTTGCTTTATGCAATGCAGAGGCTGAAGCGTGGAGCGAGGCTGATCCCAGCAAATAAACTGAGCATCGCGTTTGCTCGCTCCCCAGCATCCCACGCCTGCTCCTGCATTTAGAGGAACTGCCTACCATTTGACACATAGGGAAAAAAACCCTAATAGCTTTGCTAAAGCAGGAAAAAAGTAAAAAATTAGATCTCTGCTGCTTGCTTTATGCAATGCAGAGGCTGAAGCGTGGAGCGAGGCTGATCCCAGCAAATAAACTGAGCATCGCGTTTGCTCTTGTTGGGGAATCTGTCGGCGTGGACACTCCAGCAGCCTGGCTGCTTAGCTAAATCGAAAAATTGATACATGGGAGCAGAAATGAAATGCTGATGGAGAGAGCAGGAAGCCCAGAAGAGGGGATGTCTTTAAGGTGACGCTAGGAACACTCCATGCTTGTGGCAGCGTCTCTCCCCTGAGCAAAGCCCTGGGACCACCCTTCCTCCTGCCAAACTCGCGACAGCACCCTGCCAGCAACATGAATTATATGCTTATAAGTACTTTATATCCCCTGGCTGCATCCAACAACGTCTTTCAACCCCTTCCCTCGGGCTCTCCCTTCCTCCAGGTACCATTTCGTTCTCTCCCTGCTACCCCTCTGCATCTCAGGGTTGGGGAGCAGAGGGGCTTTTCCCACCTTCCCCAACAGCAGTAGGGATTTGGGAGGGCAAGACCAGCTCCCCTGACACAGGCAGGTGCCACACACGCCCCTTCATTTCATTTGTTTCCAATTTAGAGCAGGACTTTCAGGGCTCACATTGCAGAAGTGAACCGAGAGCGTGAATTTCACCGGGGCAACACTGACTCGGCAGTCAAAGGCTTCTAAAGCATCGCCCTGACCGCTGCGCCCACCGACGAGAAGGAAAAAGGATGCACAAGGGCCAAAATGCAGCCGAGGGGACCTGATTCCCCACACACACACACACCCAAGGCAGCCCCCGTGGGCTCCGATCAATCAGCCGGGGCACGAGCGCGAAGCGGAGATTTTACCTATTCCCACTGTCAGAGGGGAGCCGGTGCGCGGCGGCGTGGCTGGGATGTTTTTGGGTGGGAGCGGCGGAGGAGCTGCAAAAGAGGAAGGAGAAAGGGGAGAAAAAAAAGAAATCAGTCACAGCATGGTCAGAAATGTGGGAAAGGAGGATCGAGCAGAATCTCTGGGGCGATTGCTGGGTGAGCAGGAGCATCCCCATCGCTCCGGAGTTTACAGCGTTTCACTGAGCGACAAGCAAATCACTAGTGGCTTTTTTCATCGGGTTTTAGGGATTTGGGGTTGGGTTTTAGGTGCATTTTTTGGTTGGGTTTTAGGGTTTGTGTGAATATTTTTTCCTAATTTTTCTTTTCCACCCCTTTTCTAAATCTGATTGTACTCCTGTTTTGAAAAAAAAAAGAAAAAAAGAAACCAAATCCAAATTACCATTTTAATTAAAACCTGCAGCCTCCGAGGTGCACATCTGCCCCCGCGTTTCTCATGCATGCGGATCTGGGGTGCACATACGGGAGGAGTACTTTTGCAAAGCAGATGTAAATAGCATCCGAGTCGGAACCTTGGCACCACGGTTCAATTGCGCAATCCCTTCGACAAGCTCTTGATGTGGCCAGAGCTTGACTTGACCTTGCAAATCCATCATGCACAGCAGACACTGGTTTCCCCGGGGAGGATGTTCATTGTCTCTCCCACTGCAACCCATCCCAAGACAAGGGAAGAACAACCCTCAAAACTCGCCACAGGATTAAAATGTTACAGAACCGCAGGGTACCAGGAGTCTGGATGAGGAAAAGCAAAAAGGTTTGATTTGATTTCTTATTTATTTTTGGATGAGAACCTGCACAGTGACTTACTTCCAGTTGGAAAAGGTCTCGGTAGCTTTGGGGACTCTACACTCGTGTTGACGGGCTGGACCGAGCCCCATATCTCAGGCTGATCAAGAGCGGCTGAAAAATGAAAAATAAATAAATATGCATGCAAAGGCAACGATAAAACCAACTATCTCCCTACAAATACTAAGCCCCGCAGATGAGACGCGTTCATCCGAGACTCGTAAAGAGGAAACCAAGCAGGGACAGAAACGTCTCGCTAATTAAAGACAGAGGGTTTTCTGTAACATTAGATAATTACAAGCTTGCTTGATTTTGAAACAGGACACGCAATTAGTTTGACACTCATGCTGCTTGACAAACAAAACAATGCCATTTACGTATTTGGAGACTTATTACGTTAAGTGAAACATTGCCTTAATTGCAAAAATCATCTGGAATTTTAGGATACGCATTAAAAAAATACAAAATCAGTATTATAATTAAAAGATTCAATTATAGTCGCAGAAGTTGAAGGTGGAAAAAAAACCAACCAACCAACCAACCACACTTCTTGATCTCATATAAACTTTTTCATTTTTTGGGGGAAAGAGAACTGCATGGAGACATAGTTTTGATTATAAGAATTAACCGGGGTCATTAATTACAAGACATAACTAGGGTAGGAGAGGCAACGGCCACTTCGCAACAGCTGAACAGAGCCAGGAGACAACCTCTCCGGGTGAATGGGGTTTTTCTCTGGGGAAAATAAGCTTTGTGAGAGAACTGCGCTTGGGGAAAGCTGGGAGCAAAGGGGGGCAAAAGGGGG
>NW_009709220.1:0-353 GCF_000703405.1 Apaloderma vittatum
CTCTGGCTTTGCAGTTGTGCTTCCCTCAGACGCTCCTTATCCCAAATTTGTTGATATTTGGGAAACTCTGTCTCTCTGGCACGGAGGGGAGAGCACTTGGAGGGACGGGCTGTGCCCAGAACCCTGCGGGGATGGGAACGTGCCCCCTCCTTTCACCGCCCACCTCGCTCCGCGTGTGCCGTGGTCGCGATTTCCGGGGGTGGGAAGGAGGAGGCTGCGAGCTGTGTCGCAGCCCACGACGGGGGCCAAGAGAACAAAGTTCTTAGAATCCAACCGCTTTGCCCAACGTGGTGTCGTGCACCACGGCTCGGGAAGAACGCCCTGTTGGCAATCGCTGCTTCTTCTGCCTCGTG
>NW_009709220.1:384-1177 GCF_000703405.1 Apaloderma vittatum
TTGGCAGGGAGGGCGTTCTGCTTGCCTGCCAGCTGCAGGGCTCGGACCGAGGGAAAGAAGGACGTTCTGGCTCAGCTGGCAGAGCTGCAGGGTGTCTGCTCCAGGGTTTCTCAAAGGTGAGAACTGCTCACGGCCTCGTGCAGAGGCCCAGGGTGGGGACAGAGCTGGGGCAGCCCGGTCCAGCCCCGGGACTGAGGGGGGAGCTCAGGGCTTTAATCCCCCCCATGACTTGGGAAGAGCAGGGCTGCAGCCGGCGGGGTGTCAAAGCAGCGGGTTTCCATTGTGCCGTCTGCGCCGCGGGGAGTTGCGGCTTGTTTGGGGATGAAGGTCGTGGTCTGGGCTGGCCGCTTGCCCAGCGGAGCAGAGCGAGGGTGGTTTTGTCCAGGACGTTGACGGCTTCCGCAGAAAGCGGGGGATGAAGAGCAGGTGGCCAACAACGGGGTCAGCGTTAAAAGCTTCGCTGAAAACACAGCGATGTGACTTCAAATCCACTGGAGGCTCAAGTAGAGAACTGGGTGGGTTGTTGGTTTGGCTTTTTTTCTCCTTGCCTCCATCTGTCATCCTCAAACCCGATGTTGAAAGCAGCTTACGGCTTCATCAGCCTCCGCCATGAGCTCCTGAACGCCGCACAGCTTAGCGTTTCCTTTCGTATTGCTTTACCTTTGGTGGCCTGAAAGGTCACTTGTGCCATCTTTTTATCTTGTGACCTTCGTGGCTCACAGAAAGGCCGACTGCAAAGGGCCAGCTGCCCTCGAGGTGCCAGCAGCTCCTTCAACAGGAGCCCACGGGGGAG
>NW_009709220.1:1391-1765 GCF_000703405.1 Apaloderma vittatum
GTGAGGGAGGGTGCTCTGGTGGGACGCTCTGAGAGAGTCTGAGGCAGAGGCGCTCAGCTAAAATCTGTTCGTGCACTGAGCCTGCACGCAGTGACGCTGGATGTGTTTCGGGGCAGCGGCTGGGAGAGCTCTGTCACCCCACAGCCGGGGTGTTCGGTGGGGACAAGTGACAGGAGTCGCCACAGATCTCTTTGGAGGAGATTCACGTGGCTTTGCTGGGCAGAAGCCACCTTGTTAAGAAAACCGTTGCCTCCTTGTCTCGGCAGTGGCTTTTAGCGGGAAATGGGACTGAGAATTCCCCTGGAGAGCTGGCGCGTGGGCAGCAGCACCACATCGTTCCTGGGAGCGTCGGTGCCGGTTTGGCCGGGCTGCCA
>NW_009709221.1:0-432 GCF_000703405.1 Apaloderma vittatum
CCGTCGGGATTACCACGGGCAAAGCCGAAATCGCTCCCTTTGGCCACGTTCTCTTCGGAGATGAGGATGTTGCGGGCAGCCAGGTCTCTGTGTACCAGCTTCTTGGACTCCAGGTAGTCCATGCCCTGAGCCACGTCCCTGCCGCGGCCGAGCGAGGCAGAGCACGGTGTCACCGCGTGTCCACCGGGTTGCCCAGTGGGACACAGAGCCCCGGTCCCCAGCCCAGAGAGAGGGAGATGGACTCACAGGGCGAACAGGAGGAGCTGCTGGGTCGAGACGAGCGCCCGGCCCCGTGTGCGCAAGAAGTTCACCAGATTACCCTGACAGAGGAGGAGAAACGTGTAAGGACCGACGAGACGGGGCTGTCTGGAGACTTTGCCTTCCATGGGGTTGCAGTCCCCGGCATCCATCCAACGCAGTCCCCAGATGGGA
>NW_009709221.1:471-809 GCF_000703405.1 Apaloderma vittatum
TGAAGACAGGCCGGTTGCTCTCACCTTGCTCATGAATTCCATGACGATGTAGAGGCCGTTGTGCAGGATCACGCCGAGCAAACACACCAGGTTTTTGTGCCGAACCTTCCTGAAATGGAGGGGATCGGAGTCAAGGGGACGCCTCCTTGTCCTCAGGTCATGGGGCAGGGTTGGGCTGTTTCCCCCCACGGGGCACTCACGTCATGGCAGCTGTTTCGGTGAGGAAGGCCTGAGCGGTCACATCACACTTAATGTTCTTCACGGCCACCTTCTGCCCCATGTACTCACCCTGCAGGACGTCTGGGAGGGGGCACAGGGGGTGAGTCTCAGCCCCATAC
>NW_009709221.1:852-2353 GCF_000703405.1 Apaloderma vittatum
GGGAAGGGGACATCAGGGGGTGCCATTTGGGGAAGCCCATGGCCAGGGAGTCTTCGAGTCCATTTCCCACCTACCTCCAAACTCGCCTTGCCCGATGCGGTCTCCCAGCTTGAGGTGCTGCAGGTTCAACAACCAGCCGGCTGGGCAGGGGCACAAGGGCAGGTTAGCGGGGGCCATCCATGGGGACCACGCTGCCTTGTCCCCAAATCCCAGCCCATGACCCTTTCCTGCCATCCCCTACCTTTGGCCAGCTCCTCCTCGGCTGACTTCATCCCGGTTTTCCGTTTGGGCTTCACGAGCTTGGTGCAGATGGCTCCCTGCTCCTTCATGTAGTGCTGCCGAGGGACGAACACAGGGGGGTGACACAACGATGTCATCTCTTACCCCCCAGCTCGGGGCATGGAACTGGGAAACATCCATGGGATGCTCCACAGGACCCCACCACCATCACCGCCCTCGAGGAGACCACAGCCACTTCAACTAAGGCAGCGCAAAACGCCGCGTTTCCCCCAGCGCTGCAATTCACAGCCTGGGTCTCAGCCCTGCTCCCCTGTCAGGGAAATCCGTGACGGGTGATGCGGGACGGTACTGGGGAGTTGGACGGCAGCCGGTGGGGTTAAACCCCTGGCGGGCGCTGCAGCAGCAGGGGATGGTTTGCAGAGGTGACAAGAAGCGGAGGAGCGGAAGCGGCAGGACAAGCATCGTGGATACAGAGCAGGGCCAAGGCAGCTAAAAGGGGAAAGGACCCACTCAAAAGCAGAAGTTGTGTCTAAATGAGGAAAAAAATGAGAGTGTAAACCCCTGGAGAGGAGATGGGCAGCAGCTACAAGACAGGGCAATGACGGACCTTGAGGAAGAGCTCACTGGAAGGACAAGAGCCAGTGCTGCCGCCTGGGTTAGCAGGGGTCAGCAGGCAAGAGAAACACAATAAAACACCTTGGAGCCTCGGTGCGGCTCAGATCACATCCAGGGTCTGGGGGTGGCAGAGGCTGTTGGGGGTCTTCATTTCCCAAAATGCCTCAAGCACTGAATGGGCAGGGATGGGGAGAAACACGGCCCTGGGCAGGGAGTGGGGCCGCTGCCAGGGCTGGTTCGCAGCACAAAACATCCCTGGGGCATCTCACACCTGTGCGGTGCTCTCCAGACTGAGTGGGAACCGTGAGCAGGGATGGAGAATTACACCACGTGACAAAACCCAAACAAAACCACAGGGACAAAGGGGGCAGGAACTTGCCCCATGAGGTTCTCGCCCCCAGCACGGCACCGGTGGGGCTCACGGCCTGGGGAGGGGGAACCTCACCTCGATCATGTCGATGAGGTTGGAGAAGTGCTGCTGGTTGTCGATGCTGAGCGTGTTCTCCTCGTGCACCACGCGGTAGTGGATGACCTCCTTGCCGAAGCTCACGCACAGCACGAAGTCGCCGGGGTGCCGGACGGACTCGCGCACCAGGAACAGCCCGTCCTCGGGGGGCTGCAGCTCCTGCACCGCCTCCAGCCCCGA
>NW_009709221.1:2533-2790 GCF_000703405.1 Apaloderma vittatum
CACTGCCAGGGCATGGCTATGGCCTGCTCTGCCCCCAGCTGCCCGCCCAAAACCTGGCTGGGGGCAAACGCGCTGGACTCATCTGCTGTTGTAGCTTCGGGGGGCTCAGTTGAGCTGCTGGACCCCCCGGGGTCTCCCCCAAGTTGTACTCACGGCATGAGGCTGAGCTTGTGGTCGGCGCGGATGGCACCGCGCTCCCGCAGCGCGCTGGCCGCCAGCAGCCCCTCCTGCCCCGGCTGGTTGGGGCGGGGGGGGGG
>NW_009709221.1:2912-3121 GCF_000703405.1 Apaloderma vittatum
ATCCTGGGGCACCAAGGACCCTCGGGGCTCACCTCCACAGCCTCGATGATGGTGACCACATCACCCTTGTGGAAGGCCAGCTCCTGGGCCTTGGGCTTGGTGTGGTCATGCTTGGCGACGCACTGCGTGCCGGGGGGCCAGTGTTTCTGCAAGGGAGAAGGCAGCATCAGCAGGGACAGCGAGAGCTGCTCCCCCTCCGGCACCCGACG
>NW_009709221.1:3230-5275 GCF_000703405.1 Apaloderma vittatum
CCCACTCACCCCAGACATGGCTGGCTGTCAGAACATCAGGGACTGCCTGTCCTCTCCTGTTGCCACCTGCCGAGAAGAAACCAAACGGGGCTGTGGAGCTGGCTTGTCCCAGGTCAGCGCTGCTGTCCTCATGGGCTCCGTGCAGGTCTGTCCCTCATGCAGGGCAGCCCCTGCATCACGGGATGGAGGAAAAGGCTTAGAGCAGGCTGCGAACCCTGCCTGCACCGGCTGCACCCCAGGGACAATCCTGTCCCAAACCCAGGCGGGAGCAGGACTCAGTTGTCCTGGCCTCTGCCTCTTCTCCCTGCCTTGGAGTCTGATGATGGGCTCCGCCGCCCACCAGCACCACTGCTATGACAGGAACCTGCCCCCGCGGCTGCGGTGGGGAATGTGGTTTTACCAGGAACTTGTATTTTCACCTCATGTTCCAGCAGTTCTCAGTCACCAGAGTCACGAGAGGCGCTGGCCACGGGGCCCCGCTGACGCGAGGTGCAGCAGGGCTGACGTGGGGCTGCTTGCGCAGGTGGGACGCTGACAGGCAAGGCTGGCCCGAGGTGGGATTGTCACATCCATCGGATGCAGGCTGATCACGCAAGGTCCCTGGGCTTCCCCCTCACCAGCTTGTCGTGCTGTGATGCATGTGACCACTTTCCAATGCAAAATTGTGAATCTTTTCCTCCCGCAGCCTTTCATCCCCAGTGTCACCTCCGTAGACCCATGGAGCAGTTTGGGTTGGAAGGGACTTTTAAAGGGCATCTATTTCCAACCTCCCTGCCAAGGGCAGGGACACCTCCCACCAGAGCAGGTTGCCCTGTCCAACCTGGCCTCAAGCACTTCCCGGGAGGGGACATCCACAGCCTCTCTGGGCAACCTGCTCCAGTGTCTCACCATCATCATCATTTCTTCCTCCGTTTCTTCCTCACATCTAAACTAAATCCACTCTCTTTCAGCTTCTAGTCAGAGCAGGATGAGGCTTCCCAGATGTGCTGAGCTGTGAGGGGCTCACTGGGCTCCCTGGAGCAGAGATGGCAGTCTTTGCTCTATTCCTCTTTTGCAGCGTGAATCATGGTCACTCCTCTGCATCACCGGTGGTAAATCCCAGCCTGTCTCCGTGACAGTGAGGATTCGAGGACTTACCAGGCCAGCGCCTAACCAGAACAACAACAACAAAGGGACAACTGCAGCTGCTGCAAGGTTAATATTAGCAGGCAGCAGTTTTATCTGTTCCATTGTCAGCTAGCACAGACATCCTCTCGTCCCGCAGCCTGCGCGTGCCACACGGATTATCTCGGTGGACTTCGAGATGCAAAGGCAGCCCCTCCACGCCTCTTCCCCAGCAGGCACGGCCAAAGTCTGACGTATCTGGATGCAGCAAAGCTCACTCCCAGGATGGGCGAGGACCTCACGGGCACAGAGCTTAAGGACAGGGTCTGCTCCGTGCCCCTCGCTGTGCTACAACCGGGTACGAGGAGGGACGTGCTGGCTGAGCCGGGAAGGGTGACAGCAGCTCTGACCTTCCTGTGCTGCTGCTCCAGGGCAGTTATTCCTGGTGAAAAGCAGCAACTGTTTGCTCAGTCCTGCCCCCGCAGACAGCGGGTTGTGCTTGGAAGGGTTGAGTTCCCCACTCTGAGCACCCAAGGACCCAGATTCTCCTCTGCCTGGTTGGCGCTAAGGGCTCGGGGTGAACCCCCGGGGGGGCCCCCGGCGCCCGGGGGGCCCGGGGCCCCGGCCAGTGCCTCCACCCAGACACCAGTGGGCAGCGGCAGTGAATCACCTTCCTCCTGCTGACACTCATGTGCCTTGTCCCAAAGCAACTGTTTCTTCTCGGAGATGTTTAGCTCAAGCAGTTCCCATCGCTGGAATGAACATTCCCACAAGCTGGGTGCATGGGCAGAAAGCCTTGGAGGAGATATTTGCCCCTTTCTTCGATTTGGAGCTGTTGGACCTTTTGTTCTGATGGGTTAACCTGAGTATTTGCAGTGAGGATGAGAAGTACAGAAACACGGTGGGGTTTGGTGGAGCCGTCCCAACCCCAAACTGGAGTT
>NW_009709221.1:5361-5967 GCF_000703405.1 Apaloderma vittatum
CACGGCTGCACACACCTCTCACACACAACCTGCAGCACCTTTCTACAAACACTCGGCCGCACTAAGGGTGCCTTGGGCAAACAACGAGCCGGGCTCTTTGCTGAACAACGAGTGCCACCGGTCGCTCCCCCACTGACCACAACACTCTTAACGCTACACGGCCATGCCCATCCCTCCTCACCGACGGAGCGGACGGGAGGACTTGTCGCCTGCTCTCAGCAGCTCTGACAGACCCTTGCACTCACACGTCCATGCGGGGCCTTGGGGGCGACGACGTCCTGGGGTAGCTCACAGCTAAGCCTGGACTCAGATCCCTGAATTCCCGGAGAGTTAATTCCCTTTCATATGGAGCAGCAAAGTTTTATTTTCAAGGGCATGCTTGCAGAAGGAGCTACTGCGTTATTTCCTGATTTCTCCTCTGGTTAAGGGCTGCAGATGCAGCGCCCCAGAGGTCCTAGTGCCTGCCGCTCGCACAGTCAAACGTTAATCAGAGATGACTCATTATTCGACAACACTTAAAACAGCTCTTACCCTTTGAGGGCGCAAGTACACACCCCTGCTGGAAATGCAGAGCATCAGATTCTGTATCCTGCAGCACCGTGTAGC
>NW_009709221.1:5995-14792 GCF_000703405.1 Apaloderma vittatum
CTGCACACACAGGGAGATTTGCTGTTACCGCCTCGACTGCCGCGCTCAAATCTCCGTTACCGCCTCAACTGCCGCGCTCAGAGCAGCTGCCTGAGGAGCGGGTGGCCGTGGTGGCAGCAGCTCTCCGGGGCTGTGGTGGGACCAGGGAGCCTGACCCCTAGTCTCGTCTCAGCACCGACTTCAGCGAGACTTCGGGGAGGTTGATCCGAGAGCGCTGCTCTGCTGGGGAGGGAAACACAGACAGGCAGGAAGGGGCAACGGCAGAGAGAGCTTTAAATGAACTCCGCTGTCAAATGGCGGTGGCTTATCTGTGTGCCCCAGCACCCACAACTGGTGGGGAGGGAGCAATTGCCTCCGCAGGTCATCTTTGCAGCCACAAAACCGGAGACTGGTTTTGCACCAATGTTCAGTGTTTCCTCTACTCTGACCAAAATGATGAAAAAGACGAAAACGCAGTTTCAGGCAAATGCCATACTTCATTCAGGTGTCTTGGTGGGTTTTTTTGGGGTGTGCTTTTTTGTTTTGTTTTTAATAAAACAGTGTTTATGTCTTCAAAAAAATACTGTCAGTTCAAGGGCAAAAGCATTGTAGAAAAATCTTCCAAACCAGCCAGTAGTTTCAGCTCCTGGCTATCTTTTTTCATCTACAAACAACTTCCCCAAGCCATGCCAGCCAGTCTGTTCACAGGATCTTGGGACACGTTTCTCCAGGAGCTTTCCTTGCACATCCTCTGGATTTGTAAGGATGGATCCTTGGATACCAGGCCTGCCCGAGCTGGAATGTAAACACAAGAGTACATCCTTAGAGCCTCAGCACCACATGCCAGGGTTTAGCATCTCCTCTCTGTGACAGAGCTGTTTTGTACCTTTGGGGTCATCGTTACAGACGTGACCACGACCCAAAGAATTTGGCATCACACAGAGAGAACAACTCGCTCAGACTTAATAGATGGGCTTTCCCTGCCCTACCGTATGGCCAGCAAAAAGGCTCCCACCCGCTTCTGCCGCAGTTGCTTTTCCTCTCTGTGTATCTGGGCACCTACCAGGCAGCCAGTGCCTCAAGTCTTTAATACATTTACCCTCAGAACTGCCATCCTCCCTTCTGGGGTGCAGCAAAGGAGACATTTGCACTGCCTGGCCCGCTCTGAATCAACTGCACGCCCAGGTCCCTCCGAGCCAGCCAAAAACATCAAGATTTTGTAGCGTTTCTGAAGTCGCTGGGTAAACGTGCAGTCGTGTGGGAGATGTTTTTCTCGTGCCCTAGGCTAAGGCTTTAACCACTGGTTACTTTAACCACTCCAGGTTGTTAACACTCAAACCCTGCTGCTGCGGCAGCTGTTTGACCCGGACGTGCGAGGTTTTCACTCGGTGTCTGCTTGTGTGTCACGGCTGCCGTGGAGGCTGATGGGGAGCACTTAAAGGCATGTTCCAGATCTGGGTTCTTGGTCTTTAGAGGCATTTATGATGAATGAGAGAACAGAGACTGCTACGTCCGATAAACTCTTCAGTATTTGGTATCAGAACTTGGCTTTTTCACCTCTGGCAGCCTTGTGGCAGTGTCCGATGGTTTTATTTTCTGATTTCTAACGAGGGAAGCTTTTTGAAGCGCCTGAACCATCGCACTCTCTTTCGATGGAAGACGAAAAGCTAGAAATAGCTCAAGGCATTTCAACACTTCCCATTTTGTTCTGATTTACCCGAAACAGATGAGGGTAACCGCAGGGCACAGGGAAGATCAGGGTCAAGGCTTTGGCAGGACGTTACGATAATACGAAGTGTAAAGAAGGTGGGCAGCAGCTGCGGCAGAGCCAGCCAGCTGTGAGCCCTCCTCGTTCAAAACCCACTGCCCTGCACTAGTGAAACACAACAATGCGTCCACTTAAACATCTGTGGAAGTGCTGAAATACATATCGATATAAATCAAACATTTATTTCTGTATCGCTCATAACTCTTTGCTCAGAATATACACATGGAACTACATGACACCCCCAGAAAGTGTCTAAAGAAGAAACACCTTTTCTGACAGTAACCAATGCTGAAATAATGTTTTCCAGCAGGTTCTAAAAAGCTATTGTTCAAAATTCTTCAGAAAGCCTGAAGGCGTGGGAAGTGGTTTGAAAGTGAAGTTTAAATGAAGAATAAACACATGGAGCTGAAGTCTGCGATGTCTGTTTGTTTGTTTTCTTTAATCGTATCTGTCTGTCTACCTGTTTTGCTGCACAAAGACTTTTCTTCTAGAGAGGGAGAGTCGGAAGGGAAGGAGACAGAAAGACAGGAAAGGCTACCACAGGCAACTTCACTCGTCATCGTTGTTACAGGAGAACTTAAAACTACCTACAGTCAGCTATTTAGAGGAAAAGGTATCAAAAATGTAGGATATCAGACTAAATGGGGAGCTCTTTCTCTACAAAAGTTGGAACCATATGAGCATTAGTTTATACACACAACATCATTAATAGGCGGCCTCTTCCCTGTCATTTTTTCCCACCTCCTTTACCCTCTGCTCTTCCAGCTTCTTATTTTGTTTTACTGCATGCATTAAATGTATTTTTCAGAAATGGCAAGGAGCCCCGTTTGCAGGGTTTTCGGTAGGTCATGGGGGTTTTTGTTGGTTGGTTGGGTGGGTTGGCTCTTTTTCTGAAAGGCAGCATTTCTAAAGCATGCCAGCAGAAGGAGGAGATAAACAGGTAACAACCCGACTGAAATGAAACCGGTCGCACGAAGGAAATAGAGATCTGCAGCTCTTCCCACCTACGCTACAGAAGCTGGAATTGAAAGTTTAACACCACCACCACTTTGCCACGGAGAGCAATTCAGCCTACAGGGCTAACCCTCACCTAAAGCTAAGGTAGCCAGCTACCTGGGAAATAAGAAATCAAGAATTTGGTGTCCAAGTTGAGGCCTTATTAACCAAACTTCTGCACTGTGCCGTGGAGGTTTCAGTCAAGACTAGCTACAGCAACCTTAATTTAGCCTCACACTCAATTCTCTTTCATCACATTTAACACAAGTAACCGCAGGATTCTAGTAGCTGCTTATTTGATGTTGGTCAAGAAAGTCCGTGCTTCCACTGCAAAAAACCAGAACAGCCGGGCAAGTTTTAATTATTGAGGAAAAAGACGTAATTATATGTAAATGACCTTTTCCACTGCCTATCAGACCAAGAATGACTAAGCAAAGAGAATGGGAGAGGGCTTGAGTTACGCACTGTACGATTTTATGTGCTGCAGTAAATCTATGGTTTCCCACACAGGCAATAAAAAGCCTGACAGAGGACTCGATGGCAGACGGAAACATTTCAGACAAGTAGTATCGTATTTAAAGACTGCTGGACTTGCACCTGAAATATTCACTCACTTTGGTGAAACCCTTAATTAAAAAGTGAGCAACATCAACGCAATTTCTGGTGCTACTAACAATAGAAATGTAATAATAAACAATAAAATGCAGACCACATCTCTCGGTAGTTTAAAAATGTTGACTGCAGTGGGGACCTCTAGCACATCGCTGCCGGGAATGTTTACCGAAGCTGTTCATCGCTCTCTGTCCGTGCACGGGCTGTGAGATCGTCGCAGTCCTGGCAGCTCACAGTCTCCTAACAGGGATCCTGCAGCCCAGGCTCACCTGACAGTGCAAGATATGAAGAAGAAAACACATCACAAACCCAAATACATCGCAGTCGGATTTTTAACAGCAAAATGCAGTGGGCAAAGAATTAAAAATAAAGTTTTAAAACCTGTTTCAATATTTCCGGAATTTTACTTTACCTCGAGTAAGAAAATGTGACAAAGGTTTACATTCTCTGCCATGAACACACAGTTACAGCATTTGAGACTTCCATGAAAAGCTTTTCTATAAATAACAACTGCAGCCGCTCCGGAAAGCAACATGAGCTTTGTCAAAGCCAAGCGTGAGTGCCTGGGGGCTTGAAATACATCTCTGACAAACTCGAGTATCGGTCTCTCCTTGCGAATCAGAAGGCAGATAGGCCTCTCCTTCCGAGAGAGCGCTGCTCTCAACAATATTTTAACACAGCTCCTCAGCCGTGCAGGGGACTCAAAACATCGCCCTTAACAACCTCCATGAGAAAACAACCAAGAGGTGGCAGAACTGAGGAACAACGTCCACTGCTTGAGCTGCTTCACCAAAGGTCCCGGCTAAGCTGCCGGAACTCCTGACACGACACCTCCAAGAACACGCCGCCTGGATTTAAGAGGCTTGATGCTCTTCTTCAAGTTTTTCCTACGGAAAGCCCTGTTGCCTGGAGAGAGAACAGAAGTAACACGTTAGAAGCACCAAGCAAACCGACAGGATTTCCTTTAGCCAAACCTTGCTGCTTCTCTAGACACTTTGCCCGTCCTTGGGGCTCTGCTGTGGCTTTTTTAGCACTCTGATTCCTAGACTGCGCCATCACAGGGCTGTAAAACCGCCAGGAAGGTGTCAACCTCTGCGATAATTTTTATCATATAAATAGCCAAAGAAGAAGTTATCTTTGCTGCTTTGCCACCAGAACAGACACACACCGCCGCCCCTGCCAAACAACCACAAACAGAACAACCCTTTGACCCGCACTTGGTGATACGCGGAGCTTCCCGGGATGAACGTCAAGTGAACGAAGAGCTCAGTTCAGAGCTTCTTTCTAAAAATGTTTAAGATCTGAGACGACCGCGTGCATGCAGGATTTTACAGCTGCCTGGTAATCTTCTTAACTGGTAATCATACAAGAAATTCTCCCTCCGAAGCACACAGAAGATACCACCTCTGTCATTTAGACTAAGTCTTTGGGGGTCTCCATGGATATTTCTGGTATTTACTGGCATTTTTCCATCACTCAGCTACTGCAGATTTAAGAGCCGAGCTTTTTTTCCCCTGCCTCCTGTCACATTTTTCATTTTGGTGGTAGGATTCCAGCACTACTCTTCGAATGCGACACGCAAACCCTTCGAAGCCTCGCTCAGAACTCACAACGAAGTCGGGTATTTTTTCCTTCCCCAGCTCCAGCCCGAGACATAAACCACGTTGCTCGGGATAACCACCCATGGCAATAACAACTGGTTGGCATTTCAGAATTCTTCACCAGAGTGTATTTGCGCAAGAGGCACATACTTAGCGCAATTTTGCCAAGCCATTAAGTAACGTACGACGGCTATTTTAAAAGCTCCCAGCGCCGTTCCTGCTATTTAAGTCAGAGAGGAAACACAACATCCATTCGAGCTGCAAAGGGCTCTAGAAAGACGCAGCTGAAAATCCCACAGAGAAATTTAACCAGAACATGATTCATTCTCATACAGTGACAAGACAGTATTTGTCATCGTAATGGATATGACCTTGTTTTAAAGCTCATAGGAAGGAGCAATCACCTGCTCACAAAGAATTTCCAGTACCAGTGTCTTTGAGTCCAGAGTGCACCCAAGTATGTTCTCCTGAAGATCATTACCTTCTCCTGCAGCACCCACCTACTCGTTTGTGCTCAATCTCCTGCCTGTATCATGGTTTTTTTCAGGCATAAAAAATTCTTACACTTGATATTTTTTTCCCCTTTTTTCTGCTTTTGCATATAGGGAGAATGGGAAGAGCAAAGACTGAGCCCCCTGGAAATCCTGTACCTGAAGAATTAATTAAGATGTGAAATCTTCATGTAAAATTTCATACCTAAAAGCAAAGTAACGTTTTCAGGAATTCACAAAATAATAACAATGGAAGGAATCTAAATGTTTCATCACCTGGAACAGCGCTGAAAACAGTATTACCCACAGAAAATAAAATACTCTGACCAATACAAAACCTTGCATAAATGTACATTTGGAAAATTGAATCAGGTAATCATACACAAAATAAACCATCACGAAATAAGTTCAACAGTTAGATGAGGTGTTCCTGAAGAAAAACCGCTGCAAATGCATTAGAAATCATGATGACTATGTTGAAATCAGAAGCCTCCCGTAACAATTTAGCTGGCAAGGAAAGATGTGAACCTCTTCCACATGCTCACGTAAAACAGGCTGTACACTCGGCAGCCCCCCAGGTATATTTTCAGAAATAGTCGTAGCTCTGCTTCTGGTTTCACCACCTTCTTTTCCACAAGTTTGTTGCTTGTTCCCTCTATTTTTATTAGTCCATGAATGAAGAAAAATGGATTATATCTCAATTCTTTACTACTTAGGAAAACATCCTTAACAGCATTTAAGTTGGAAAACCTTCACACTGTTGTCAGTTGCTTGTCACCGTAAAATCTTCCTTGTTGTCGGAGCAATTATTACGGCAGCTGGCGGCAGTGGATTACATTTGTTACTGAGATTTGCACCTCTAATGCCACACAGAACCACTGCCTGGGCTAAAAGTTTCACTTTGAGAAAAAGCTTCACCTTGAGGATATCTCGTGTTCCGTCTGCCACAGCCTCCTGTTGATGGGTAACAGTAAAAAGTCGCTCCTTGCAAAGCCAGGATCTCTGCAAAGGCAGGGAAGCTCCCCCAATGGTCAGAAACCTTCCAAAAGAAAAGGGAGTTTGAGACTCTCCAAGAATCTTTATGCTCCGCAAACACAAATTTAACTAATTGCTTCTTCGATATAATCTACTACAAAACTGCAGTTAGGCCTGAAAGGTTTTAAGCTTTTTACGACACGCTGACATGAACATCTCTATGCTTGCTACGTGCCAGAGCCCGGTGCCTTCAATATTCTAGAACATTTCTGAAGAGGTTTTAGCTCACGCCGCTTCCTCCTCTTCATCCTCACAGCCCCTCTCTGCGAGCAGTTCTCAGAAGTCAGCTGCTTCTACATTTCAATTCACACAAGGGTTTCTAAGCTCAAAAAAGAGCCTAGAAACAAAGAGCAGTGCAGTCCGACTTCAGCTGTAGAGTTGATCTCGCAGACAAAACAGACCTGCCTCCGCTTCTCTAAGAGCGAGGAGTAAATACTGGCCTCCTCCTGTAAATACTCAGCTGGAAAAGTGGACATTAGAAAAGAATTCCAGTAAAGACGACTCTCAGTGACCACACAATAATCTCTTAGAAGTACGTAACCTTCTTCCCAGGCCAAATGAAAAACCTGACAGTGTTTTTGCTCAGATATTTTCCAAGCCGTGTAACTTAGGCAAGACTAAGTACTAAGTACTAAGTCCAAAGGTGACAGAACACTTTGAGCAAAAGGCTTTTGAGTCATTGGCTTGAACAGTCAAAACCGAGTTCACAATTCTGGGATAATTTTCAGGAATGTTTCAAGAAATACACTTGAGGTTTGATTCTGCTATGCTTAGGTCGCTGGGGGTTTTTGAAGCAATGAAGTAATTTCCCCGTTAACTGTGACATCACTTTGGCATGAGTTTAGGGAAAAATGTTATAGAAAACATTATAATTTTAGGGGAGGGACATTTGGCAAAGCTGAGCAAGACATTCATGCTCAAACCACACCTGGTTATCCCAAGAGTTCATTCACCTGCCACGAACTGACTGAAAGCATCTCCTCCTATCCACATTTTTTTTCCAGCAATGTTTCTGAAAGACCTTGTCCTTGCTGTAGGCGCGTCCAGAAGATAAGCAAGCTCCGTCTCGCTCGTAATTCCACAAACCTGCCCCACCTTCTGACGGGTCCCTGGCCATGTGCCGCACCCGCACCTGCTCCTGTGCAAGAGACACCACAGAGCTCACATTGAAGGCGTTTGGAATCCTGCGGGGCTTCTGTTCCCTCCGCTTCCTGTTTTCTGAACAAGGTCGTTCTTTCTCTGCTTTTGTCATTTTAAGTGCTCCTGGTCAGCCTGCAAACCAACAGGGCAATATATTCACTTCCCTTTCAATGATAGTACTGTTTTGGGTTTTTTTTTTCCTGCTAAACCACTAAACGCCCTCTGGAAATAAATGGAAAATTTCCTGAAACACCCAGATAAAAACCAAACAAACCCCCTTTGGAGTCACATTTGAACTCACCACATTTAAAACGCTTGCAAGCACTAAGAGTTTGCTGATTTTTCTTTAGTCTCTCAATACACACACATGGAAAAATGTTGCTTATGTGACCAAGTTACTTCAAATCCTGCTTGGAGACATAATTATGAAGTACGGTGCTATGTTTGCTGATTATAAATACATAGAAGAAAGAAGTGAAAACACTTTGCCCACTTATTTCCACAGTTTCAGAATATGCATTAAATAAAACTGGCTTATGAGAACTGAATGCCTGATATTAAACAGATATTTGAGCACGAACCTACAACTCACAAAAACATTTTCAGACTGCAGAAACTATTTCTCTTCAAGAGAAGAGAGATTCTGAGCAGGAAGCTCAACTCTTTCCGCGACTACAGGAAGTAGTGGCCTTCGGGGTTTTATAAATGTCTTATTCGAGACTCAACTACCTGTGCTGTAAAAATAAAATATATTTACAAGACATGGAGGCTGGGTTCCAGCAGCACGAACCGGCGGGCTGCAGCCAAACAGGCAGGCGCTGGCTGGTGGCACTCCTTGCCCTCGTAGCTGCTTGCAGATATTTGCTGTTCATGACTGTAATTATTCTGTAGGAAAAAACAACAACAACAAAACAACCACCTGAAAGGGTGAATAAAGCAGATTGCATTAAAAAATAGTTGGTTCTAATTGACTGGCACAGCAGACAGCAGGCAACTCGCAGATTTAATTTCTTGCCACCTGCCTCAAATAGTGGATAATGAGACTGTTTATAGAAAAAATACCTAACGACATTTTCATGGCATTGGCAGGGAACGGCTGGTGAGCAGGAGGCAGGCTAATTACTCTAGGAGAGCTCAGCTGGATGCGCAGGGGGAACAACAGGAATCACTGGTGG
>NW_009709221.1:14823-18164 GCF_000703405.1 Apaloderma vittatum
CAAACAGGCAGTTTGAATTCATTCCCACGAGAGGTCCACTCCAATTCCCAACAGGGCTCAGTCGGAGTCACCCCCAAAATTAGCGCACGGTGCAAATTTCGAAAGCAAGATGTGAGATGTCATTAAAACCGACAAAGTCCTTGCTAGCATGAGAGACAACCATTTAAAACAGATACGGTTGCAATGGAAGGAAAAAAATCCCAAAGTGAGATTTGTTTATTTTGCCTCTCTAGAAATACCTAGATCTGGAACACTTAAATAAGAAACTCTCTTACCATTCAAAGGCATGCGGAGGTCTAGAAGCATTTCTCTGAAATTCGCTAGAAAGTCAAAGCTGATTCCTTCACAGCAATGCCAAGGGAGGTAAAGCCACCAAGAAAACCTGCTGTCCCCAGAGTCCTGAGAGCAAGAGGCATCCCCAGAGGGTAACTCCCCTGGTTATGGCTTTGTGTTGCCTACAGAGGGAGTCCAGACCAGCTCACACAGCAGGCAGCTTCAGCAAACTGAAGCCTGCACAGAGAAGAAAGTCAGGCCATGGTGAGAAAGGACGTGTATGAAGTCTGTCCTTCCAAATTTCACTGCAGCTCTACCTGACATTAACACCCGGAGCCAACCGTGCGCTGGATCCCAGCACCTCCCACAGCCAAGAAATCAGGATTCAATTATTACCATACTTAGTACAGAAGTGTGATACAAGCGCTCTGAGAAAAAAACCAACAAACCACATGTAATGCTGTTTTCCTCATGGTCTAAGAAGACTACAGGAGTTGCACAGCGTTCTGCGTCAGAAGGGATCACTCCCTGGAAGAACCGTCCTGTTTATTCCAAGAGCTGATCTGGTGACCCCCGTAATTCTCATCTGCACTACAGCAGGCACACCCAGCATTTCAAACAACTACAAGCTGGGACATTTCCAGCTGAATAAGGCTTACTCTTGGCTTGGAGTAAGAATAAAAAGCGGTTCTCTTTCGGCCATCAGGGCTACAGACTTGCTCTCCCTGGTATTAAACCTGGAGCAGCGGGAGAGTTGCTGCTGTGGCCAAGGAGGGTTAATAAACAAGAAACCTGCTGGTTACGGGAGGCGGTAATGGTGTTGCCATGGAGCATCTAGCAAGAATTATCAGTATTTTCTGCTCAAGCACGAGTGTGTCTGCATTTGAGTCAAGCTCCTCGGCAGCTCCCCGGGCTCCTTCCTCCAGACATCCCGTCCCACACGGGGTGGCAGTTGGATCCTTACCCCTACAGATACACCCCTTGGGCTAGCACAAATGCCTGAACTGTATTTTCCTTTTATTTTGCTTCTGTTATAACTCCACCTGGTCCTTTTCATGACAAAAGACAAACTAGGTGATAAATAGGGATATGAAACGCTAACGGCAGAACGGGTGGGAGATGTTCCTGCACAGTTAATATTGATGGTCAGTTTAGGAAGTTTTCTACGCTCCCAAAGCTTCACAAGTCGACATTTGTTCTGGAAGATGCCAAATCAGAGCTACCAATCTGCACCCAGTGCAGATAAGCCTCGCTTTTTTCAGAGAGTAAAACCCTGATGCATCCGCATAGGCTGAAATGTGCTGATGAATCTATTCATCCTTCATGCCAAAGCAGAACATACCTACGCAAATAAATAAGCAAAAAGCTCCCATGAGCTCCACTGCCTGCTGAAGTGTTCCTGGTACATAGATTAAAAAAAGTAAATCAAAGCAACTCCCTACTTCAGCAAACTCCCAACCAGCCTACTAGTTGAAAGCCACAAGTCTGAGCAAAATAATCTGGTGGTTTTGTTTTGTTTCATTTTTCCCTCCTTGGAAAGCATTAGCATTGTGTGTCCATACTAAATCACATGAGATGTAAAGACAATGACTCACTTCATTATCTTCAAGGCATGAGCACAGAACAGCCTCCTGAGACAAAAGTCCCAAGGAAATGCTTCGATCGGCTGCACTTTGCTCTCTGGCAGCAGCCTCAGCGAGCGAGGACCAACAAAACAATTCTGACAAACTAGCGCAGAGTTGATACGATTTATTCTGAATTTCTGTGTTATACACGTTCATTTCACACTTACCAAAAAAAAAGAAAAAAAGCTGCCTTTAAAGGAGCCAGCCTGCAAATTCAATGTAAAGTTTCAAAATTAAGTGTGGGGCAGAGTCAAGTTAAAAACAGGCCAGCAAACCAAGTTCTGATGACCAGAGAAAAGCGTCCTCTTGGGACACCTGCTGACAAATCAAGCACTTCCCAGCCACTTGCTTCCCTGTTCAGTCTGAAACAGGTAGCACGATGGAATATTGTAAAGATGCCTATCAAAACATCTCGATTTTAATTGCAATAGAAAATTAACAGAACTGTGCTACAAACAATCCCTACAGCAAGTTAAACGATTTCCATAGGCACCATTCACCGCTGGCATAGAACTGTGCACAACCACACGCTTCATAATTTATGAGCCTGGAATAAAGATGACTACCAGCAACCAGAAAAGCTTCTATTTTGTATTTTCTTCTTCGACTCTAGAGGTCTTTTACCCACTACTAAACTTTAAAGGAGGCGATTTCAGAAACTAGGCTGATAGAGAGTGTGGCTGCTGCACAACAAATATTAGGGGGCACACTCAAAAAGGTGATTAATGCATAAAGAAAAAGAGAAATCAAAGAAAGGGCAAGAGAAAAGTCAGTTTCAATCACAGCTTATAATAACTGCAAATTTAAAGTGAATTAAAATTTATCCACGTCTGTCCACAAACGATTGTGTGGCTGGTTTAATTAGAGAAGCTTGGCACGGAGAAACCTGAACCAACATGTTCACCAGTCAACACGTTCATTATTGACTGAGGAGGTTCACTCCAAAGCGGAGAAATTTCCACCGTTTTCTGCATTGACCTGACAAAGGCCTGAGAAATTCTACAATTCACTGGAAATTTAAATGGAGGCGATCTTCCTGCAGCGCAAGGAAAAGACAAATGTGTCCCAGGTGACAAAATTCACCTATAATTCACCTTGCAAGTGAGATGACAGTATGGGCAGAATGAAAAGAGCAGTTACAAAGCACAAGGAAGGTCAGTCCTCTGGGAATGAAATACTGAGGATGATTCCTCCTTCTGCAAACACCTCGAAGGCGCTTCTGAAGAGGACAAACCTCCCAAAAGAGTGGGTATTATCAGACCAGGCCTCTGGGGAGGAAATTACCCTCAAGTACAAAGACAAAATTGCAAAGGAAAGTCTGAGAAAGACGCTCGGGGAAGGAAAACCAGGAGGTGCCGTTCAGAAGGATGCTGGCAGTGAAGCGACACAGGAATCCTCCAGTCTGGCTAAAGAGATCACAGTGTGGAGCCACAAACCAAACCA
>NW_009709221.1:18220-18504 GCF_000703405.1 Apaloderma vittatum
AGCGGGGCGCGGGGGAGCCAGAAAGTGACAGGAGTCCAGGGGGCAAAAGGCCCAGGAGAGGCTGAAGAAGGTGGAAGCTTAAGGGCCAGGAGAAATCAGAGAGCAACATGAGGCCTTATAGGAGGGAACTAAATAAAGACACTCAGGAAGCCAGGGAGGAAAATCTGTAGAGGAGCCAGGCCAGCCCTCAGCAGGGACGGACTGAACCCGGGCAGAAGAGGAGGGAAGCGGGAGCTCCCCAGGGCAGAGAGTCCCTCAGGGACAGCGCAGCCAAGGCAGCTCCC
>NW_009709222.1:0-2917 GCF_000703405.1 Apaloderma vittatum
CCTCAGCAGAGCTTCTGGAAGGATCAGCTCCATGATTTTCCCAGCACAGAGGTGTGGCTGGCAGGTTGGGAGTTTCCAGGGTCCTTTCCACTCTTTTTAAAAACAGGTGTAGTTTCTCCCTTCTTCCAGTCCCCAGGGACTTCCCCTGACTGCCAGGGCTTTTCAAATATCGTGGCAAGTGGCTTGGGAACTCCCCCAGCCAATTCCCTACTGCACTCTGTAAATCTCTGCACAGGAGAACTTGGATGTAACTCTTGGATGAAGTATCTATCCTCGAAGCAGTGAAATTTTACTCCAAGAAAAAGATTAACGTGGGGGAAATCATATGCTTGCAGTTTGTATAAAAATCAGAATAGTTCCTGTTATTAGAAGATCTTTGGTAACCAGTCTACTTTTTCTTTGAGGGTATTGTTTATACATGCAGATTCTTCACAAAGAGCTTCAACAGCACACTAATAATCAATAAAAAATTACAAAATTTCACTGTAGTGTCCTGAGATTTTATGCCATTTCCTGGCATCATTTGAACAAAAGCACATAACAGGTATTTCCAGCTCTTATTGTTGAGAAATATTTTAACAACCACATGGCTTTAGTGTACATTACCATTGCTTTATGTACTTAAGTGTACTGCAGTACTGCGGGACATCCAGCTTTCAATAACCACAGAGAGCTCTCAGCACTTATTGCGTATAGCTGTGGTACCCAAATATCTGTTCCAGCAACTCTACTTACCAGTGAAGAAGACTGAACTACAAACAGGATTTTCAGTTCTGCAAGGCTAAGAAAGGGAAACACCTACTCCTGGTTGTATGAACTCACCCTCTGTATTGACAGGACAGGGTTATACCCATCCGAGACCCAGCCAGCACTTGCCATGCAAGAAGTGGCAAAGGCCACCCAAGCAGATTTTGTAAGGGCACACTGCACTAGCTGAGATTTACCATAAAACTTGGACAAAGATGAGGTATTTACTGAAAAGAGAAATGGCCTGAAGCTGCACCAGCGGAGGTTCAGGTTGGACATTAGGAAGAATTTCTGTACGCAGAGGGCTCAGTCACTGGCACAGGCTGCCCAGGGAGGGGGTTGAGTCACCGTCCCTGGGGTGTGTTAAGAGACGGGTGGGTGTTGCGCGAAGGACGTGGGGCAGTAGTGTTGACAGGGCTGGGACACAGGCTGGACTCTATGATCTTCAAAGTCTCTTCCAGCCAAAACTGTTCTCTGATTCTATGACTGCCACTCCTCAGATTATGACATTCTACGACACAGGCATCCGATGCAAAGAATGTTTTCCAAAGAGCAGCTCTTCCCTAATCTGAGGGCTTCAAGTCGGAGCTGGCAGAGCTCAATTCAGTTACGAGGATCATTCACATTCCAGCACTTTTGCACTAAGGTCTGAAAGAACCTTAGAAGGTGTAAAAGAAGAGGCCTAGTATACGAGTCAACTGATTTGCTGAGGCAGCACTGTGTTTGAGATGCAGGGTATCAATACCGAAATATTATGTGACATAAGTAACTAACCACTAACAATACACTCCATGTCTATTCTAGATGCTTAGCTGAACCTTTCCTTATTGGACCTGCGGAAGAATATACAGCTAATACTAATGAAAATATTTACAAAAATCTACTAGGAGTATTTAAAAAAAAAAATCTTTGAAGAAATATAATGGAAAAATTAAGTATACAGATCTCATTAACACCATTAAGAGGACCTGAGAAGGACACACTGCATTTCATTTCAGATGAAGGCAGGAAAGGATAATATAGTAAGAGCTTGTAAAAGAGCAAACACAATCCTTGGAAGTTTACTGAAGATACCAGGATTTTTTAGTTGTGGCAATTTAAAGCAATCAGCAAATACTACACTGTCACTAAAGTTTTTATGCTCACCTTCCATATCCAACTTTTCTAAAAGAAGCCTTCGCGGCCTTTGTAAGGCTTGCAGGGAATCCTGTTCCACAATCCATACTCAATTTTCATCACAATACATCTCCCCTACAACTCAAATCATCTGTCTCAACTGGCCACATGACATTCATCCCCACAGCACCTCTCCACCGAGTCCCTCTCCCAGATTAATTAGGTTTACCTGCAACACGAGCCCTGCTGTCATTCCGCCCCAATCCTTTCACTTGCATTTTACCGCACCTCCCCATCAATGCTGCCGCTGCACACAATCCATGCCAAGACTCTTGCCATAAAAGCTCACACAGGTTTTCAATTTTGTAGAGACTGCCCCTGGTCTTGCTTAGAGATAAGAAAACCTGGACTCACAGGGGACTGCAGAGAATAACTACTGCTACTTAAAATGAAAGAACAAACAGTTTCAGGCACCAGATAAAGCTTTTGATAGCATTTTGTATGAAAACTGGACACAAGCGACACTCCATTTTCAGCTTTAGAATATCTTGATGCTTTGAAACACAAGGCACTACCTTTTCCACTCCTGAGGTGAAAATATTTGAAGTTTCACTGACTTTTACCACCTGTGCAGATTGTTACAGAGCAACAATCACTGTCAGCCCATTTGAAAAAAATACCTCTGTTCCACATTTGCTGCAAACAGCAGTTGCATGTGGAGTCACACTCCTCATCAGCCACACTTTTGTTAGGAAAGGAATAAGCACATTCCTGTCTGTCAATCTGGGGCACGAGTTAAAACATAGTTTTGCTGTGTGCTTTGCCACTGGATTTGCCTGGAGATTGGCACATGAATATAGTCACAGATTTTAAACATGTAAGTCCCCACAAGAGAGCCTACAATCAGTTCCTGTCTAGAGATGTATCCTGCTCTCTGTACAAGCACAACTCCTGTGCTCCTCTCCTTTGCTCTGGTGATGAGAGGCTGCCTAATGTATTCCCGGGCATGACGCAATCAGCGGCCAAGGGGAGAGCAAGGGGTGTCGTGTGTCTG
>NW_009709223.1:0-1043 GCF_000703405.1 Apaloderma vittatum
GGGGTGCCCGAGGGGGCTTCTGGGCGTCCCCTTCCCAATCCGAGCCCCTCACGCTACTCTGCACCCCAATGGGCCGAGATCTGCCACCTGCCGGGGAAGATTACAAGATTTCTGCTGTTGATGCGGTTACTTGAGGTCCAGGATGGGGCTAATTCTGCACTTTCACACCCCAGGTAAAGCACAGAGCAGTGCTAAGCTGGTAAGTAACGTGATGTTTAAAAAGCACAGGCCCTGCTCCCGCTGCAGCTGCGCAGGGAGCAGCACAGAGCTGGCAGGATGCCCCTTGGCAGTGCAGATGGAGCCACAATTAAGATTTGGCCAGTCCTTCCCCAAAACGCCCTGGACAACGGAGTTTGGGCAGAGCTGTGGATTTGGGGCTGTGAAAGAGAGCAGCAAGGTGTGTATCCAACTCTGCAAACGTGATGTTACCCCACAGGACCCCCGCCATGGGCACGCAGACCCCCCATGCGCCCACGCCAGCACGGAGCGGGAGAGGCTGCTCTTTCCCAGCACCCCTGCGAGCTCTCCTGGTGAAGCCACCGCAGGAGTTTATTCCCAATGAGAGGCGCCCACCAACGACGCTGACTTCAGGGAGTTCCAGCACTCGGTCGGCTGCTCCGGGAGGCTGAGACGGATCCAGGCGCATCCAGACTTGGCGGCAGATCAAAGGCAGGTGCTGACACCGGTTCCGGCTGTTCCCTCCACGCCTGTCCTTGCCCGCGGCGATTAATGTATAACTTCTCGCCGCGTGGGAACTCGGCTCTCAGGAGCAGAAAGCAGCACTCAGGTGTGTGGCTTTAAGGAGGGACAACACAGCGATGAAAAAGCAATGGCACCGTCACCAGTGGGGACATGGCCCCACATCTCCTGGGGGCCCCTTGTGACAAGGCTGTGGCACGGCGATGGGCACAGGTGGCCCTTTTCCTCCCTGCGTAGGTGTGGCGCGACGCATACCTGTCCCGACGCCTGATCAGGGATGAGATTGAGCTGACGAAGCCGACGAGGGAGGACACCATCTCCCATCGGTGCGTTCCCTTCCCAGC
>NW_009709223.1:1255-3420 GCF_000703405.1 Apaloderma vittatum
TACGGCACAGGGACCCCAAATCTGCATGGGCACCATGTGCGTGGGGGCACCAGGGCCTCCGCCGCTGCTCAGGACGCCCCCACCACTGTGTTGCAAGGCAGTGGGAAGGAGGAAGAGGAGAGGTGATGAATTTGACCCACAGCCTCTGCAGGGCCAGGGCCACCACAGCCATCCCTGTGAGCAGCCACCCGTGTGCTGGCAAGGCTGCGTGGGACGGGGGGCACGGGGCCACCCCGTCACCCTCGTGGGCAACACAGAGCCCCTTTGTCCTGGGGCAGCTGCACCGCTCCCCCGGCACCCGCGGAAAGGGCCTCCCTCACAGTCAGGAAAAATAATTGTAAAAAAGAAACAGTGCAGAGGGGAAGAGCCGTGTGAGCAAACGCTGAAAGCTGCACGCGTAGGAAATAGATTGTAATCTCCCTAAGGAACTGCAGTTAATCAGCCTGAGCAGCTCGGCGCCGGGGTGTGATGCGGGACTCGCTACCAGCGCCCGTTTCCAGAGGGGACCCTTGTGCGATGGGTGGGGGGCTCTGTGCCCCGCACAAGAAAGACCCCAAGTCCCAGGTGAACAGGGCTGTATTTAAACAGGGGTGCTTGGAGAAAAACTAACCCCAATGCTGGCATGGGTTGGGTTTTGAGGTTTTATTTCGGTACAAGGAGGTTTGCTGGCAGACTCGGCTTTTGTTCTCAGATTTTTAGGGAGCAAGTTAGCTGGAGGAGAGAGGCCAGGCTGGTGTTACTGAAGAGCTGCCACATCCCCCGGCTCCGGTTCGAGTGGTCCCTGGGGGTCTTTGCTATCACCTTCTACGGGCCTTGGACCAAACCCTGAGCCAGGAGTCCTGAAACAGGGAGTCCTGCAGTTCAAGGGCGAAGACCTAAGTGAAGCCCATAGCACTATGACCTTCCTCTACAAGCACTTAATTAACCTTACAGAGGTGTTGGCCTTCCCCGATATTCCCCCTGTGCCAGCCCTATCCCCCAAAGGGGAGTTCATCATCCTTCTGGGTCCCTCTTGACTCTCTGCAGACCAACCCAAAATCCACTGGTGGTGTTTGATTTCTTTTAAGAGTCTCATTTCTACAGTAGGAATCAAATTCCCGAGGTGCCGAAGAGGGAGGCCTGGCGCCTGCAGGGCCTCAGAAGTACCAGCAGCTCTGAAAGCTTTATTGCTCGTTGGTTTCTACTAACATCTACGTGACTCCAGCGACTAACAACCACCTTTGGGGAACACATGTGTTGGTTGAGGACGCTCCGGCCTTTCTGTGGGGGCGGCAGGGAGGCACTGCTCAGTCTGCCAAGGCTTCTGGGCAGCCACCGTTGAGGGGCCACGTGCCCCGGGGTGCAGCGGGCGACACAGAAGGTTGCTGGTAGAAACCAAGGGGGACCTGCAGCCCTGGGCCACGTGGTCCGGACCCACCACTGGTTTTTCTTTTCTGTTTTTTTCTTTAAAACCAGGGTGGAAACCAGAGTCTAGGAAGTTGAGTCCAGGTCCCTCGCCCAGGCAGCCCAGAGGAGACAGCCCTCACTGCCTTCTCTACAGCCGTGGGTTGTCTGAGCCTCTGGGCACCTCATGGCTGCAGCCTTTCCCTGAAGAAAAGGGGAGCATCTCTGCCTTATGTGTAGTCCCCTCCAGGCTCTGTGCTGGTCCCCACTTGTCTCCATCGAGAGACGCCCGTGTTGACTGTGTCGGCTCAGAGGGACGTGCTGGGCCCCGCAGGTCCCTGCTGGGCTCTGCCATCTCGCCGCGTTAGTTAGTGGGCTCTGTGGCCATGGTGTCCACGTCAGGAGATGGCAGCACGCTGCTGTCCCCACCGTTGCTAACATTTTCCTTGCTGTTGTCCCTTGTGGGGTCACTGCCTTTATCCTCCACTTTCTGCTTCAGTTTGAAGGAAGAATCTCTCTGGGAGAGGAGGGGTTGGTAGCCTGCGAAGCCTCCGCTGCTCACGTTCGTACGCTTGTCTGGGGATGGACAGAAAAAGGCGATTGTTTACCTGGGGTCTAAACTGACCTTTCAGCTAAGGCTCTCTCCTTGCCAGAGGTGCTGGAGTATCTTCTTTGAAAGATTGGGGTCCTTCCAGCCCCTGGGTACCCCCAAGGAGGGGAAGATGAGAGGAGACTGGGCTCATGCCCCAGCGTGGCTCTGCTCAGGAGGGGCTGGGGGGGGG